>NC_088867.1:15354403-15654403 GCF_032884065.1 Artemia franciscana | reverse complement strand
TGCAAAGAAGTGGTTTTAGGGAGGGAAAGAGCACCCCTTACCCCTGATGCAGAAATTAGGGATGCAAAATTTCAAATAAAAATCTAACGATTATAATCATTTTGTAATTTTTCAAAAAAAATCAGTAGAAGGCGCAGTTAAGAAAATAAAATAATTAATCAAATAATAACATGAAAATAAATTAAAAATTAATTTTCTTAATTAATTTTTAAATAAAATTAAAATTTAATTATTGCCCCTTAGCAAATTATGCCCCTGAATTTCAGCCTATATTTCTGGTTTTAGGGGGGGGGTGTTGGCCCGAAAACCTCCTGCTTCCTTTTCTGCTGGATTCCACTATGCTTGCAATACATTCAAGTGATGGGTTCAATCCGCTTATCTACATCTAATTCGATCGTCAAGATAAACATACGTTTTTCTTTTTCATAATACATTATATAGCTTTGTATAAAATGCAGAAATAGTTGGAATTTGAGCCTCTGACATCAGAATTGTATTTCTCTTATCTTTAATTTGAGATAATCAACTTTTCTTGTAAAATCGGTTTTTGTCAGTAAAAAGACCGAAACCTATATTTCTGTTTTCTGCTCACTTACGTAATTAATGCAGGACTACTCACTGTCTTTTGAATTACCGAAATCCCAACGGCAAATTTTTCAGGAGAGCCAAAATAAGTTCTTATGAAGTCATTATAGACCTCATAAAGAAATCAAAATAGTATTGATGTTCTTGTATTAAGATTTTAATTAAAAATGTCAATGAACTAAAAAATATCCTAGAATAGAAGCAAGGCGTGCAAGACAAATTATCTAACTGAATCCTCTTTTTTTAATTTCAATTAAACTGTGAACTTGAATGTTTTTCCTTTTTTTGAAGTTTATCGGTTTTTGGACAATGCTAGGGGTTTTTATTCTTTGTCTATTTAAGTATCATTTCGCTCATGTTAACTATTGACATTTTAATTAAAGTCATTTAACTTGTTCGTATTTGTATACCTTTAAAATATTTGTTCTTTCACAATTAATTGTTTAGTCAATTGATTTTACGTTGAGTAATTTGGGACTGTAATTTAAGTTAATTCGTTATTTTAATCTGATAATCTTCTCAAAAATTTATGAAGGGGATTGCAAAAAAAAAATCGGTGGTCATCCAAATTTCTGCGTGAAAAAAGTTGTATACATGTTTTTTGTTACTTTTGCACGAGTTGGGCCAAATTTTCGGGAGGGACCTCCAATCGGGTAATCACGCCCCTGGATACGACCTTGTCACTGTGCTTGTATCAAAAAAGTTTGAATTATTTTGAAAAGTAAGTAAAACCAGCTTTATTGATTAATCAGTAGTTTACAATGAGATATCAACCGTTTTCCCAGTATTTAAAAGTGTAAGTGCCACCCGAATAGTGTTTTTTATTGCTTTTAATGATAAATTGTTTGAATATGATTTATGTATTGCTAGTCTAGTCAGAAATATTTTAAAAGAGAAAAAGTATCAGGAGAGCCCCCCTGGTATATATATATATATGCTACTGTGAATGTCTGAAATCTGTTGAATGTCGACTTTTTCACCGGTAAATGTCAACAGTAACATAGTCGCTTGGTTTATGTCTGAAATATTTGTTAAATATTCTAATTTATGACTTTCAACGGAGAATGTCGACATTCGCCATGCAGTAATGGTGAATGTTGAGCATTGCTTAGGTGTATATTTTCTTCCCTGTAATTCACTAGCGATAAGAACGTAAAACAAAAGGTAAACTTTTAATTGAGAAAATAAAATAGTAGAAATAAAAAATTTACCTAGCCCAAATTTCAGATATGATTTGATTAATGAATTCTCTACCATTATCTGATTGCCATATTGCTTGAGCACCAAATGTTAAAATTATTGAAATAACCTTAAATCTCCTATTATATGTGATTCAAATCTTATTTATTACAACAACTTAAACTATTATGACATTTTGAGTTGAAAAAAGGCCCTTGTTTTGCAACTACATTTGTTTGTGGAACACTTCTTTTGCAATGACAACTTATATAGCCTTGCCCACCGCTTCTCGAATTAGCTGTAGCTGCTTCTCTCAGTAAATTTTCTTAAAAACCAATCTCATTCATAGAAAGCAACTTTTCTTTGCATTACCAATAGACTACATGTGTAAAGCAGCTTGAATGTGCCCCTTTCATTGGCAAGTATATAGAAGTCTTCTATTCCAACAACAAACTCTAAAAAACTTTTCGGTTATTTAATTAGAGACAAGGATTGAGTTTTAAAACTTTGTGTTTTTTCCTCTAGTTTGAACATCCATAGGATTGGGGTTTTTTCACTCTTTTGGGTGGTCACCAGATCATATCTCTGATGTGGACATACACCGGTGCGGGTTCGAATACGGTTCGGTGCGGGTCCAATTCCAAGCTATTTACTCTAAAGTTTGTGCAGTGTTTTCGTGAAAGTATTTTAGAATATATCAAAGATATTCAATTGCTAATTTCATGTTTAGTACATTTTTATTGACAATTTTTGTGTGAATATTATCACTTTAGGGGAATGGCCGTAGACTAAGATCCCTCCCAGACACACATACTGACTGCTTTTTGTGGTAAGAGGGGATGTGTTAGTTATGGAAGTCACTTTCTGCTGTTTTTAGCCATTATAGCAGCCTCTCACACTCCTATGGGGAGGTTACATCCAAAACCTCCTTTCTTCTTCAAAGGATAGCCGTTCAGACTGCGTATCTTCTTCCACGTCGATTAACCGGGGTCATCCGAGGGCTATCAGACTTTAACATTCGAAATTTTTTCCGACTTGTAAATTTGTCGTAAAAATGTAGGTTAAAAAAAACTGTTTCTCCAACAAAAGCTCAAAAACAAAAGCAAAATCTTTAGCCCCCCCCCCCCTGGAACGAAAATCCTTGATATGGTCCATGATGGACATGTAGAACCGTGGTTTGGGCTTGAAAGGAGAGAAGGGTAGGGAAACAAACATTTGCTCACGTATGGCAGGCAGTGAGTAGACAAAAGTTGGACTAGACCCTTAAATCTAAATCTTTGACAAGCCAAAGTCTAGAAAGACGTTGACAATCAGCTAAGAATGAATGTTTGTAAATATTAAACGATCTCTAGAGATTAATAATAATGCTTAAACGTGATAAAATCACGGAAGAAACGAATTAAAGTTTCTTTTCGTGATAACGTGTTACTTCCGAAAATGTATTTTAATTAATTGGTGCGAGAGGGTGTCCGATTAATTATCTAGCAAGTTTTTAGTTTGCTGATGACTAACAAGTCGGCTTTAATAAATTTTGGTAGATTTCCATTTCTTACTATGGAGAATTATATGAAGAAACATCCAAGTTTTTGGCGTGAATCACTGAATCAGCGGTGCTTTGAACTAGGCTCAATTTGTTTCCAAGTGAGAGTTGGGGGGAGGATGTATTGTTTCGTTTTAATCGGTTTTCTCCTATGTTATTTGGACCTCGTGATATTGACGATTTTTTTCTTTTAGTTATATTATCTTTCCTCAGTCACCTACAGAAATAGTTGAGGAATTAAGCTTTTGATATCAAAATTGTCTTAGCAGTCATGCACAGGGACAAAATATATTTTTTTAACTGTAGGGTGGGGTAATTTTGCAATTTTTTTTTGAAATTAACATTCATTTTTCAACGATCAGAAATGTGTTTTTCAAAATACAAGAAGGAGCAGATCCCCTCGCCACTGAACTGATCCCCTCACCACTGTGTTTCACGCATCTTAAATACCTGCGTGTACTCTTGTTTATGTCTCAGAGTATCGTTTGTTTCGCCACGCTTGTAACACTTATCTCACATTTGGCGTCCGCCTGATGTTAAACAGTTTTGAAATTGAGTTGTCCCTCAATTGTTTTCTTTATAAAAATACTGTGTATAATATCAGAGTCTTTATTAAATAACTTTCCGAATGTCAAGAGCACTGTATATACAGTATAATCAAACTCAGTAATTTTTAGCTACTACATTGGCGGTGCGTACAGACAGCTCCTCCCATTTCACCTGCCACCAGCTGCCCAGTGTATATTAACCCGGAACGCGTATTTTGACAGGAACTTTCTCAAAATGCCTTTGACTCCAACTCGAGACTTTGAAACCCACTTGTGATTTCTAAAAACATCTGATAATAACATTACACTACTTATTCCCGATTTTTATATATGCATTTAAATAAATTAATTTAAAATTAGATTCTTTAAAAGATAGTCTTATAAAGGTGAAGCAAAGTTTTGCGTTCAAGAGATATCTGACCTATCTACCTGTGAAAAAAAATCTAGTTTCGCCTATGTTTCTACTTGTTTAAATGTTCTCCGGTGCGCTTGCATCTCGGTCCGGCTTTGTCTAATGGTTGGGATAGGGAATGATTGTTCTGTATAAATGTATTTACAGTGGTCCAGAGTTAAGAACAAATCAATCGCTTTCACGCTACGACCCAAAGAAAACGGTACTTGATCAACTTCGCTTCGAAAAAAATTCTATAATTTCTTTCACCTTCCTGTTTAATGCTCCAAAGTGTGTAATCAAATAGCTGAATAATTGTGTCATAAATAATACATCACTATCTGAATTTTAAGAAGCCAAGATAAACAAATCATAAAATGATTTATGGATTGTTACCAGATGTAAGAAACTTACTAATTACAGGCTCACTATAGTTACTTTCTTTTTATAACCTTCTCTTTATCCAAGTAGCGGCTTTTTGCTATGTAACATAATGTCAGTTAAATTTAAATATAAAATGACATGCAGTATTCAATTCTTCCACTGCTTGAACTTTGATTCATTTGGTATTTGGATACCGAAAGACCATATATTTCAGTTTAAGCAGGCTATCAAAAAGCATTGAAAAACTTGGTATTTTTACTAGTGACTTTGATTCCTACAGTAAAAAGACATAAATCCGAAAGATTTTAAGCATTTTTGCGGTGCTGGTGCTTTCATTTGCTTGATGTTTTTTTTTTTTTACTTTACTATATAAAGCTAGTGTCGCTCTGTACTTTAATTTTTTTTAATTTACCAACCCCATCTATTCTTACTGTTTTAGTAAAACTTATTTTCCTTACTTTTTAGAAATAGAAAAAACAAGGTTAGTAAGCTTACTTCGTAATATTGAAATAATAGTTCATTGTAATAGTTCAGATAAAAAATGTCAGGTTTGGTAAGTTTAAAAGATATTTTATGATAAATTTAAGAAATCTTTGTCAGTTTGATAAATTTTGTAACATTTGCAAATAGCAAGAGTTTAGTTTCTTTGTAAAGCTAATGTTACAAATCCACAAAAATTGTAAAAAACTAGCTCCTAAACTATTTTGTTTTTATTATGATAAATTCATAATAGTTTCACCTTTACTACCTGTCGGTACAAATTTTAAGTAATTATTTGCAGTTCATCAGCATGGGGATCCGATCATACAGACGGGATTTATTCAGATACAATATTGCTTCAAGAAACGAAGGATGAGAATATATTTATCCTTAGCAAAGCTTTGGTATACTCAAAGGGTTGTTTAGCCATTATTTTGCGCCACTTTCCAGCTGCCGTTTTTCCAGGGCAAAATGATCGCTATAATTGGAAGATGGCGTTTTCTCGACTGTGTTCATTAAAAAAAATTCATGAGAAACGATTATGAAAATAATTATTTTCGCTAAGAAATAAGAGAAGACCTTGGTGTACGAACGAGTTTAAAAAACAGCGTAAAACTGTCTTTCTATGGGACACACTCTTGCCATCCTGACTTTTGAGGATCTCGAGTCATTGTAAAATCCTAAAATAGGCATATACAAGGGAAGGAGAGAAACCTGGGTCAGGTTTGCTGAAAATCGCAATTTTTCTGTGGGAGGTTGAGGGGTAATGATACAATTTTTTTTATAGTTTTGAATGAAATACCAAGCAATTCTGAAAAACTGTAGAACCTGGGAACCTGGGTCAGTTTTGCTTAAAATCGAAAATATTTTGTTATGTCTATAGTTATAACGTTTTACAAATGTTCTTGGTCCCTTCCTCGACATAAATATCTGTATTTGTGTCTGCTTTGGGAGTAAAAAGTCTTAAGCGTGTTTATTCATTAATTACTCTCATAATTTGACACTGAAATGATAAAAAAGGGGAAAACGTATCTATTATAAAAACCATAAGTCTAGACCATTTTCGGACTATAAGAAGAGGCAAAAGTACAAATAAAACAACGAAAATATTTAAAAGAACGAAAAATTTGGTATCAAATAATATACAAAGATTATTTCGATGCTATTGAAGAATTTGGTTATTATTTAATAATTGGTATGCATCTTTAGAAATTAATATGTTTTTTTTTATGTATTCTACAGAGACTCAATGACATTTGAATGTTCTAAGGTTATTCAAGTTTAATGGTGTTCTTAATTTGTAACTTAAGAGATTTTAATGCGCAAGTTTCCTCTGGCTAGGGTCCGAAATTGGTAATTTATACGTAATTGACTATTAATAACCCCTCGAATAAGCCTGCAAAATAATTTGTAAAAGCCAATTGTTCAACCTCATACTAAAATACATTTTTTTTTGTATAAAGCTTTGCGGCGCCTTCTTCTGACGATACTATTAACCAAAAGTGCACCCTATTTACGCTACCTAGAGTACATCTCAAAGCGCCACGTGGGTCGCATAGTTCCGCCACACTTGACGTGTGTCCGATACGCTTGGCACACTTCTGCCACGCTTGGCGCACTTCTGCCAAGTTTGGCACGCTTCACCTGGTGTACTTGAATTCTGGAAGAGGGTACCCTCTCGCCATCAAGGGGATTTATCTTTTTCTTAATTCTCCCGCTCAAAGGTAAAAGCAAGCAACAAATTTCCCAAAATTTCTTTTTGACTGACCGCAAATATGTCGGGAGTTACTCATGACAAGTCATTTCTGAAACGGCATTTAAAATTGCAGTTAACAAAGTAATAAAAACAGTGAAATTTGCGGTCTCTTCTAAAGCTATCATTTGTAATAATTTGATTTTGACGCTAAAACCCACTAGTTAGGAAAACTTTTCACTGTTTCTAGCAGTCTGGATTCACAATCCAGGTCTGCCCAGTTCTTGACTTCTTGCGAATAGCGACCAAGTAGCTGTTTGCTAATTGCACATTTCATATGTAAGGTTAGGCTAGGTTCGCTAAGATAGCCCGCGAATAATGGTCCCATTCAAACCCAAACCAGCAACGCATTTTCTTTTTGAGCATGCTTAGTTGTGTGTTTTAGGGACTTATTTGTTTTGACCTCTGAACGGCTTATTAATCCAGCTGGATATTGATACTGACACTAGAAACTCAAATTGCAACACCATTGTCATATATATAAACTTTGTACTTATTATGCCTAATCGTTTCTATTTATTTACAGATGTGACAACACTTATCAAGGTGCCAAATATACATGTTTTAGTAGCAACGGTCCGTGATTTGTGAACAAGCAAATAGTCTATCAATTTCCAGTTAGAAAGATCGAAATTCCATAAAAATATAATTGATGTGGCAATGTGTTATGTTTTTTGATGCTTATGGCATCAAAATCTAATGTAATTGGCCTTCCTTGGTGGTATCATTTCAGTATGTGGAAATTACTAGCAGTTTTTGTACTTATTGCCCTGCTTCTGGAAGTTTCTGGTGTTGTACAAAGAGAGTTTATTGCTGACGGTGTTGGTGTTCAGTGTCCAAAAGTGTGCTCTTGTGACGGATTTACTGTGGATTGTTCTCACAAAGGACTTACGGATATCCCGCCGAATTTGCCGAAAAATGCGGAAAGAATGTAAGTTGCTGTGGTCAAGTTTCACCAACCGTTTTTATAGTTTTTCTTTTTGCTTACTGTTCATTTATATCGACGGCAGAAAATGGAGTGATGACGTGGCCCTATATATATATATATATATATATATATATATATATATATATATATATATATATATATATATATATATATAGTACTGAGTAGTACTATTATTCAGTACTGGGTAGGAGGAGATTTGATGAGTTTCTTCCTCCACAACTATTTGATCTCTAATACCACACCGGTACCGCTGGCGGTGCCGCTAGAGTATAGTAACGCAATTGAGCGGCTTCAAGGCTTCTACAATTTTTTTCCCGCACTGATATTACAACCAGTGGGGGTTTGAAAGGTGTACTATCTTTGGAGGAGGTAAGGGCCAACTATTGGGCCTAAGGTGTCACGATTGGTGTCACCGCTAATAGCCTGTCTCTCGAACTATCTGTTCGAAGGGGAAACGGACCCCCACTGTTGCAACGGTCACTGTAATGACGGTACTTCTTAAAATCTCTTTTCTTACCCGGCCAGGGCCCGGGGAAAATTCTTGTACAGTTGTAGAAATTAACTCACTTTTATTCTCCAAATGTCAACTTCCACGAAACATGAATTCTATACACAGTTCTAAACGTAGACTCTGAAGTGTATATAGCCTACGAACTCTGAGGTCTGAAAGCGAACTAACTAAACAACTCACTTTTTTCGTACAAGGAAAACTTGGATTGGGGTGGACTCCAGATTGACCTAACCTGACCGACCCGATAAATTAAAGCTAGAATCCACTGGCTTTCTTGAATAATGTTGTCTTTCAATGACTGAGATCAGCCAGACAAAATTGGATTTTAACTTTACTTTTAACTGGATTTTTTAATGGATTTTAATTGGATTTCGATTTTACTTTTGTGCAATGACTGCCCTAGCAGCGAGAATTTAGCGTGCCCTTTGAAATTATACTATAAGCAAATATAATCAAAAAGGAAACGAGTCATTTACCTGAAAAAGAAAAGGGAGCAGAGCCCCAACACTAGTGAAGCAAAACGTCCAGAAACTGATTTACAACTCAAACTAGACATTACTTTACGTAACCAATTCTGACATAACACACGAACATCAGGACAATCACCTTTGTCCTGATTGTAAATACGTAAAATTCATTTATGTTGGATTTAACATCAGTATTTACGTTTAGATTTGGAGCCTAGACGTTGGATATCTCCCCTATTATAAAGGAAAATATTGAAATGAAGTTATGAAAATAGGAAAAGGAAAAATATTCCTTTCAAATCTTGGTACAACGAAGATCCTCGTAGCAATTGTCCCCACTCCCTTGGGGTATTTTCTGACAGCGCTCATGATTTAGAGTCATCACATTTGGTTCATCCTAAGTGATTCGACCAAAAAACTAGTTATTTGACCAAATAGCTGGTTACAAAAATACAAGAAGTTACATTTTTTTTTATACGAGACTTATGATATGCACAATCTCTTCCTTAGAGGGAAGAGATAAATACCTTTACTTACTTAGACCTACAAATAACCTAAAATGACAACAATATGTTTTGACACTAATAAAAGTTTTTTTTTTTGCTTGACAATAATTAGAACTAAAAATAAAAAAAATCTTATCTTGATGAGACTCTCTTTCCGCTAGAAATATTTGCTCTGGGGAAATGAAGTAATTAAACCTAATTAACTAAATGTCACTTTTAAAAAAAAGAAGAAATACAGACGTCTGATTTATAGCCTAAAAGACATGGGATAGAACAGCGTTTTAGACAGAAAGACTATTTGTGTGACATTGATTGACACTTGATTGAAAATTTTCAGCCTACTCTGTTTGGTGCTCAGTTCCTAAGCACAAACAGGAATTTGGGGAAGGGGAAGCTCCTTTCGAGGACCCTTTCCCTCTTAGAAACCTCTATAGAAAAGATCATAGGCCCTAAAAAGGCCAGAAATACTCGATACATAGGTCAAAATTATGGAAGATTTTTCCGAGCACGAATGCAATGCTCCACGCAGTGTGTTCCATTAGGCTTAGAGCAGTGAACTTACCCATACCTAAGTTATGATGTTTTGAAGGTCTAAGAGAAATAGTAGTAATACTTACAATAATAGCAACAAAGTCATCTAACACCAAAATCGAGTCTAGCATAAATAATAATATTCCAAAGCCTATATTTATTGTCCTTCAACGTTTTATTTCATGGCAAGGAATATCCCTTTAAGCCATTTGGATAAATTTTTGGGCTAGTCTTCAAGTTGGCCAAAGAAGAAGAGGAGGTCAACCTGTGGCCAATGATTGGCCCTTTCCGTTGCCGGGCTTTGAAGAAAATACCTGTTAGATCTCATATATGCTTCTATTTTAATGTTGGCCGTTATTAAAACGACCTATATTATATGCTGGAATAGAGCTTCCAGGCCCGTATCCTACCAATATTTTAGTGTTTTACGATTCCCCCCATATTTGTTGTAAATTCACCTTGTTTGATTTAGAATCTAATCCCCTTTCCCTCAAAAATGCACAATCCCCTACCACTGACAAATTTCTTTTTACAGAAGGGAAAATTATAAAAAGTTTCTGTAAGAAATATGTTATAATGTATATGATTACTTAGATTGTACATTGTTATATTATATAGTTGTTATAATACATTACTACAGCGCTACATTGTTATATTATATTACTTATATTATATTATGGTAATATTGTATACTTTTAATGTTAGTATAAGACGTTTCTATGTTTTAATTTAGTTTACGACTAAAGTTCATGATGAACAGCAAGACTCCGAAAAAAGTAATTTGGTTTTATTCTACCTTCTGCTTATTCACCCTATCCCCCTTATATTGATTCATCAAATCAAATTTCAAGTTATTTACTTGCCTCTTCTTTTAATGAAATAATCTAAATGCTGATCAGGGTGATCAATTTGACTGTCTGAACCAATATGTTTGCACTTTTCATGCTTCAATCTTATACTTTCTATCCCATTAAATTCGGTTCTTTTGGGAGTGTCAGAGTGTATAATAATGCGAGGGGACAAATTCCCCTTTAGTTCTCTGAAGTTCAATTATCGCAGTTGTATTTTGCTAAAAGATTCATGTCTCCAAAGCTGTATATGCACGTAGTGAAATCTCTGCAACAATGAATGGTTCGAATATGGAAAGAAATATGGATGGTCATGAAAGCTTTTATTACTGGTTCCAAACCCGTAATCAGAGTATGACGATGAGGGGGGAGGATAGAGCATTTTTATTTTCATCATAGAATTGTAAATTTATAAGTTTCAATCAAGTACGTACGGAGGATTTTTTTTTTTGGGGGGGGATAATGAAAGTTGTTTCTTAAGTTGAATAATAATTACCGAGAAATTTGAGAAAAATTAGGATTTTGGGGGGTTGGACTTAGGGCCCGACCCCCAATATATACATATATATATATATATATATATATATATATATATATATATATATATATATATATATATATATATATATATATATATATATATATATATATATATATATATATATATATATATATATATATATATATATATATATATATATATATATATATATATATATATATATATATATATATATATATATATATATATATATATATATATATATATATATATATATATATATATATATATATATATATATATATATATATATATATATATATATATATATATATATATGAAATTTTTTTTTGAATAGCTAGAGTTGATGATAACCGAATAAAGAGCAAAACACGCCATATATTAAGTAAAGATTCATGTTTACATTCGGAAAAAAATATTTTGAAGGAAGAAATATAAATATACCTTTGAATGTTTTTTGTGAAATACAGGGGGGAAGCACGCAGAAAAAAGGGAAGAAATTTAGTTTTCTTGACATTAGTAAAGAGGGAGACTCGGAATTGATTTGGTTTTGAAGAATAGCCTCATATTCTCAAATGTGGCTTTGTTTGTCCTGTCATCAGAAGGATGAGCACCTATTTTGAACCCCCAATCCTTTTTTGTTTGACTCGTACAAAAGATATGTATATAATATGTTGAATTTTGTTAAGTTTTTTCTTTATAAACCATACGAAAAAATATCCTCCCTCTTGAACAAACTCTGGATACTGCCCTGGCTGTCACCCTTGTGAATTTTTTCGTAAAATAAGACCCAAAATTCGGTAAGACCGAAAAATCGAGGCTAATCTTGTTGAATTTAATACTGCACTTAGATATTTCCCAGCTATCAGGTTATTTGAGAAAAGTAATTTCTGTGAGCCAAAATATTTACACTATATAACTGCCATATATAGTGGTGAATACTTGGCTATGAAGAAATCTGAAATGGTAAAACAATTAGCTCTACCCCTCTAAGATCGGTTTCTTGTGTCCAATTTCACGAAAATGGTGCCCTCTGCAAACGGTCAGCGTGATTTAAAGACCATCTATAAAGAAATACACCTGCTAAAGAGCCTTCGAAAAATTCTCCCACATTTGAAATAAATTTTTCACTATGAAGTAAAATCTTAATCAACAGGGGTTCAAACATGTATAGTAAACAGTAGATGCACCAGCACAATATAATTATATTAGTGATTTTACGCCGATTTATTTTATTGATGTAACTGACTTTAGGACCACCTCTAAATTCTTATACCTCGCATGGAAGTGTAACGTTCTTAAACGAATGACGTAGCAAAGAAGGAGTGTTAAAAGGAATTAGAAGTTTGGATTATAATAATAGTTTAAAGAAAGAAAACGATCAAAATTTTCTTATTTTGATCGCTTATTTTTTGGCCTGCCATGTTATGGTAGGCCAATATGGTTTGAGAAATTATCTTTAATTATAGTTTTTTGTATTAAATGACTAACAACATTAATTATCAAATGCCTTAGATATTTATCACTGTTTCTGAGTTTCATAGAATTTTAAGCTGCTGCACCTGGATTAATTTATCCTGACCTTGGAGTACGCCTGAATCCACCTTCGAGAGTGGTTCGAAGGATCCCTTTGGAAAATTGAAAAATAGTTGAAGGTGCAATTTTTTTCATGTTTACCCACCCACCCCCTACTAAGGGTTGGATCTGAGTGTTCTCCTAAATCGTCACTATGAGAAATAATTGTTTTAATGTCATTTTTATCTTTATATAAATAGATATATTTCAAACCAACAACAAAAATCGATCAATAAATAAAATTACTAATCCCTACAAAGGCTCCATGGCCTGTCAAGAAGGGGGATAACGACAAAGAATATTTTCAACAATAAACCTCTAAAAATACTATATAAAACATATACTCATTATAAGAAAGAGGGAAAGGGAGAGAGAGAGTTCATTCAAATTTAATAAATCCGTGACTCCAGGAGGTACGCGACTCAAATCAGGCGGTACGCGACTCCACAGATCCAGCAACGAACAGAAATTATTCCGTACATGAAAGTTGCTGTTCCCTTCTCAACATCTCGCTCTTTACACTAAATTTTGACTCTCTGTTACAACTTTACTTTTTAAAACAGTAAAAACTTTAGTACAAAGAGCGAGGCGTTGAGGAGGGGACAGCCCCTTTCATATACGGAATACTATATGTTCGTTTTAAGTTTTAATGTCACTCCTTACTTTCAGTTAAAAAAAATCTTGTTTTTTTTTAATTTAATTTCTGAAAGTTTTCAGATAATGCAGGTTCGAATTTGGCTGACCGTGCGTGAAAAATTAAAAGAAAATCTGCATATTAATTTGGGCAGTAATTCGTGTATGAAGGGTTGCCCACTCCTCAATACCTTGCTCTTTACTCGAAAGTTCTTAGCAATTTAAAAAAAAAGCGTCCTATTGTAATTAAACGGCCCCCATGTTTCGGTAGACTCTAAAAAAAATTGGGACAAACAGTCAAACCTAAGCTTAAATTAAATTAAATCTGCATATTAATTTTGGCAGATTTATTTCGTGTATGAAGGGTTGCCCACTCCTCAATACCTTGCTCTTTACTCGAAAGTTGTTAGCAATTTTAAAAAAAGCTTCCTATTGTAATTAAACGGCCCCCATGTTTCGGTAGACTCTCTTAAAAAAAATTGGGACAAACAGTCAAACCTAAGCGTAAAGAGCAAGGTATTGTGGAGGGGGCAACCCTTCATATACGGAATAATTTTTGTTCGTTTTTCAAATTATACCGGTAAATCTGACTCACCCTCTGTAAAATATACCCTCCTCCTCACGGAAAACTCCGTGGAAATTTTATTCAGCGGAAAGCGCACTCCCCTGCTCCGCCAGATTTCCTCCAGATAGTTCCATCCTCGCTGAGAATCTCCCTCCCTGTAAAGTTCCTTGCGTTGAAAAATTCTCCTTAGCATTCTTTCCTTTGAATAAGACTTAAATCTCTAATCGGTTTCTCGATCACTCCAAAAATGTCCCCTTCCGTGGAAATTATTTCACAGAAAACCAAACACGCGGAGAAAAGCCCCTGTATAGTTCCCCTGGAACATTTCCACATGAAAAATTTGGCAAAGAGAATGTAAGACAATTAAAAATAATTTCATATAGTAATTCTGTTGAATCCCCCAGTTTAACTTTTCCTCTGGAATATCCACATCCCAGAAAATCCTCCCCAAGAAAGAGTCTCCCTATGGAAATCTACCCTCAAAAAATAAAATGTATATGCTTCCCAGTAACAAATACTATATGTAAATAATGGGCGAATTTCATAGCTTACAGGCCTCTGCTCACGAACTGTGATAAGTCATTTTACACCTGAAGACATAATTATTTGATCTTTCAACTATACTGAACAAAATGACTATCTCAAAATTTTGATCTTTTTCGGGAAAAATGGGCGTGGCAGGGGTAATCTGTTTGGTTTCTTAAAAGGGCACTAGAACTTTTAATTTCCGTTTGAATGCACCCTCTTTAGATTTTGTAGGACCATTATTTCGATACAATCACCCCTGGGGGAAAAACACGCATCTGTGATCTGTCTTTGGGCAAAAATAGCGAAATTCTATATTTTTGCAGATATGAGCTTGAAACCTATACAGGAGGGTTCTCTGGTACGCTGAATATGATAGTGTGATTTTCATTAAGTTTCTCGAATCTTAGGGGGTCTTTCCCCCCTATTTCAAAAATTAGGCAAATGTTTTCAGGCTCGTAACTTTTATGGGTGACACTAAACTTGATGAAAGTTATAAATTTGGAATCAGCACAGACATCTGATTGACCATGTTTCAGTTGATTGCAGATTGTAGTTAACCATGTTTCAAAAAGTATTGACCATATTTTTCATGAGATTTGTATGATAAGTTCGCCCATTTTATAATATTATCAATATGAATCTGTGATACCATTATGAAATTTAGCTGAAAAGACAATAAAATTTATCTCCCATGTATCGGTTAGGTTATCAATCAAAGCGCGTAGTATCCCAGGGGTGCCCCAGACCTGACAATTGTTCAATTGATGCTTCCTATGAAATAAGTTGTACGTTTTCCTAGCATGTATGCAAGAACTTTCATAGGGATTGTCCTCATCCTACAAAAATAAAATTCTGCTCCGTTCAATCGAAAAAATAAAATTCACGCTTTCTGACAATTTAAGTTTCTAGAACTAAATAAAGACGGCAGAATCTAAATGATTCTTCCTAAGATTCCAGGAAATTAGGTGTTCGCTTTTACTTTTCTGTTGTTTATTCGGATCTCTTATTCAAGCTCTACAAGTTGTGGTAAGACTACCAAATCCATTCCAAATATTTTTGCCACACACACTAAAACAGTTAAAAATGAGCGGCACAGGGTGATCTCTTGAAGTGTTGAACCCACTAATCCGTGCGTTCTAGTACCTAGTTCGCAAAAAACTTCCATAAATATTATGCTTGATTGTTTTTTTAATTATATCCTTTTTTCATTTATCAACTTTCCCTTTTTGTGACTCTAAAACATACATTTTTATCCATAGAAAGTTTTCTCTTAATTGTTAAGTTACATAATATTTTGGAATAGCGAACTCATGCTTACTTTTATGATTAAATTGCCACCCTGGAATCCTAAGCAATACAAAACTCCTTCCTTCATATGCATTTTCATGTATTTTTGGACTTTACACGAAGTGTCTCCCCCCCTCTTCCGAAATAAATTCTTGTATACGGCCTGGAGTTTTATGTATTATAACTTCAAATAAAGCATAGCCTATAACGAATAGTGTAAAGGGCTTTCATTTGAACAAGTGCCATTGGTGTATTCAGGACTGACCTTTGGTTAGTGGGAGTGATGGCTGTTTATAAAAACATTTTTGATTGTTGTCATAGTTTATGTTGTGGTATATAGGCCAAAATGTGTCAAAACTACAAAAAATGGGTGAAATGCATTATATGATAACAGGAAACTACAGATAATTCAAGGGATATTAGGCGGAGGTGTTCTCTGCGTATATCCCTGATGTGGCCTGTGTACACTAGCATAAAATTTTGGTGTCTTTTTTCCAATGGAGATATAATCTATTTAAAAAAAAATCAACAAAAAAAGTATGAAGCCCAGTAAGTTACCAGGTGTTAAGTTAACACCTTTCATCAGCTCTGTGAGTGATTACTAAAATGGCTAGATTTCTAAGTATTTGTTTTAAAAACTTTATTTTTTGCAGAGATTTGGAAGGAAATAATGTGTCAGAAATACACTCGAGAGATTTTGAAGGCCTCACTCAGCTGAAGGTTTTGTAAGTCTTTGACGTTGTATTCCTAATTTCAAAACATTTCTTTTCCCTCTGTTTCCCTCTTTCTGTCTATATATATATATATATATATATATATATATATATATATATATATATACATGTATCCTATCTCTCTTGATATTCTATCTTTTCATCTCTTTAAATAATGAAAAGTGTAGAAGTTTAAGGAAGAATTTATTCTTATGGTTAAAATGAGATGAATGAAATTGGAAGGTAAAAGGTCTGTCTATTCTACAAATAATTTCCTGGAGAGGAAGAAAATCGGAAATAATAAAAACAAAAAAAAAACTAAAAACGTGTGGAACTGGGCTTTGACCGATGCTCAGCTGGGGATGTTCAAAAATTGTTATTTGACGTTTTTCGTCAAGCGGAAATTCGTATGCTATCTGCTGGAAATTAACACGCTCCATAGATTGGTTTATTCCGCTTCCCTTTGTTTTATTTTGTCCTGAGAATCTTATAAACTCTTTTTTTTCTGAAATGTGTTACATCATCTTTTCTAACTCGCAGAAATATTGACAAGATGGGGATCGTGATAGATTTCTTTAGAAGATATTGCAAAACATGAGTATACACACAGGAACATTGTAGAAGATTCGTAATATCAAAGTGTAGAAATAGTTAGTAAATAGAGGATGATATCCTCTTTTTATAGTAGAGAAATAGTTATAAAACGGCACTTATACGACACATTAGTTATAACGAAATAGTAAAGTCTAGCTATAAAACAAAACGGAAATGAAATGAATATATAGCATGAATCACAAAGTATTCCCTTAGAAAAGAGCTACATGCCTTCCATACAAAATTTAAATTATTTTCCGTGAAAAACTTACCCTTCTAACATTAACTAAATCTTCTTCTCATTATCTTGTGTAACATGCCAAATCGTATTTAAGAATCTTCTTAATTATTGATGATAGTGCTGAAATGAGGGGGAAGGGTATTCAAATTAATCTGCTAGTGGTGATGATCTTGTTTATGGTCAACCAGAGATTACTGGTAATTACTTTAGGTAGTAAAGTTTGCCATTCTGCTCTTTGCTTGCTGTCCAAAGAGGGGTTTTCTCTTTTAGCGTAATACAGCGAACTCAGAAGACTCGAAAATGATTTATGGGCGCTTGTAGAAACTATACAAGAGTATTTCAAGCGTGGACAGTTTTCTTCGAGGGGGAACACTTTTAACAGATATTCTTTCAAAATTCATTAATGTCACAAAACTGTTCACTGGGCAAATGTCTCATCTTCCTCCAGTCCCTCCTGTACTTGCGTTACCTTCTTGCATTAAAGTTTATGGACCAAGATAACCTATACCGAAAAATGTTTTGTGATGCTGGTAAACAGATGGGTCTTAGTGGCTACACTTCGTTTACTATTTAAACAACGCTTTGTGTTAGTATTGCTTTCCGTTTGTTTATTCAACTAATAAGAAAAACAGCAAACAATATCGTCAACCCTCCTGGGTTTAAAGTGAGAACTAGTAAAATATGGTTTACGATTCTGGACCCCTTGCTGGAATGCAACCGAACCTGTCTTCATCTCATGGGGGTCATCAATCTTAAAAGAATAAAAGGGGCCTGTTCGAGTTGACATGTTTCATTCCAGATATTCAGATATTAAGAGTATCGGCTCGGGATATATTAATACTTCAAATTCGGTACAGATGGACTATTATCGGGGGAAAAGTAATTTTCAAGTTGAGCGGGGGTGAATCACGATTGTATTGTCTGACGCATATCTGACATCCGTGGAATTCTCAGGATTGTTTGGATTAAAGTAAATAGGAAGTGGAAATTCGTTATAATTTATGTATTCAAAACCAACATCGAGTGAAGTCGAAGTTTAGCCGACCTTTTTGAGTCATTCATTGCAATTGCAGAAGAAGCTTCGCCAAAAAGCTTCAAGTCCCTTGCCTCTTATGCTATCCTTAAGTACAAATGTGATTATCCTCAATTAATTCTGCTTGGATTAGGGGCAAGGGTATATATATATATATATATATATATATATATATATATATATATATATATATATATATATATATGTAGTCCCATAAAATTGCATCAAAAAGAGGTGGGAGAGCAACATCTTACCTAAACTAACCCTACCAAATTATGCATTTCTGATTCGTAGAATACAATCTTGAACCCTCAAGAGGTATCTAGGGAAAAAAATATACAGAATTCTCGCCTTCTTTTAGAGCACAGGGATCGATAAGGATGCATGTTTATTTGTTTTTCTTTCGTTTCTGTTTCCAGGGGTAATTGTATCGAAGCAGTGGTCTTAAGATTTTGGGAAGGGGTTAATTCGAACACACATTATGAATTTTGGTGTCTTTGCTCCGTAATAAAAGGATATCATGTTACAACACTGTCATTTTTTCTTCTATTTGGTGGTGCAAAACTACAAAAAAAGGTAAAAAACGATTAGACCCAAAAATTCTGAGATAACTGAAGGCTGATGAACATATAAATAGTCTATTTAGAATGAAACATTTTTTTAGATGGGCATTTTAAAACTTGCTTTGATTGGGCAAATACTTGGAGTTATTGCATTGTTGCATGTCAACTTTGAAGGGAAGGTCCAACTTTGAATCTGAAATCAAGTTTACTTGTATTCATTCACACAGAGTCGAAAAATATTTTGGTAGTAATCCTTCTCTATCGACGTTGGTCTGAACTGTCACTCCTTGGAATAAAAAATCCTGGACACGGTAAAAGGAGCTAAAGCGCTCAAAAGGGATCACAAACTGATAAAAATAAGCCTCAACACCGACAATGCCAACTACTCTATTACTGACACTTCAGGTAGGCATGCACACAATGGGGAGAGGGACCTTTGGCAACATAGCCCTTAAATTTTCATACTGTCACAATTTTGGGGGAGTCAAAATGTATTTTTTCAAAATATAGGGGAATAGTTGTTTAATGTTTTTTTTTCGACTTATTCAGTGAAAATGCCAAAAAAAGGCTTTTCTATTGAAAATACCCCCCAAAAGATATTTTCAGAAATCTAGATGGCAGTTTTCTAATGTCAGAGTCATTATTGTGAAACTTAGCGTATTTGGTAGGCCCAAATAGGTCTAGCTATGCTTCGTTTTAAGAGACAACTAGTATAATGTATGGCATTCTTTCTGTACGCCTAATTCAGAAAAGCCCAACCCAGTATGCATAAGCTAATAGTGATATTCTAAATTGTGCTATTTTTTTCGGTGTTGTTATTAAGCTACCAAATATCCATTATAGGCTTAGGAGGACAAAGTTTGTAAATCTAGGCCTAAGAATGACACATTCCCATGAGTGATTGATCGGAAGGGCGTTAATACGTTCAAAAATACGAATGCTGATGTCATCTAATTCGGTATTATGAAGACAGAGTGTTGCTTCTGTTTGAATTGTTAGCGTTCAACTTTCTCGTATTCAATCGAAAGAGCGGCATACAATATGGACAACACATTTCTGTAAGCATACCTGTGTCTTAGAGGGGGGGGAACCCCTCAAAAACTTGGCTTGAATAAAAGCCTTGGGTCTATTTTTTGTCTTTTCTGTAAACTTAACTCAATTTCAAAAGGGAACAAAAACGCGTTTTAAAATCCAGTGCTTAATGATATTTTTTATGGCACTTGGTATTAACCAAGTGACATATAGCAATCGTAAATTCTGTCGGTCTGTCTGTCGGTCCCGGTTTTGCTACTTTAGGCACTTCCAGGTAAGCTAGGACGATGAAATTTGGCAGGCATATCAGGGACTGGACCAGAGTAAATTAGAAATAGTCGTTTTCCCGATTTGACCATCTGGGGGGGGGGAGCTTTGTTTATTCGGAAAAAATAGAAAAATTGAAGTATTTTTAACTTACGAACGGTTTATCAGATCTTAATGAAATTTGATGTTTGGAAGGATATCGTATCTCAGAGCTGTTATTTTAAATCCCGACCGGACCTGGTGACATTGGGAGGGGGTTGGGAGGGGAAACCTAAAATCTCGGAAAACACTTAGAGTGGAGGGATTGGGATGAAACTTGGTGGAAAAATAAGCACAAGTCCTAAATACATAATTGACATAACCAGAAAGGATTCGCTCTCTTTGGGGTAGTTGGGGGGGGGGTAATTCTTAAAAATTAGAAAAAATGAGGTGTTTTTAACTTACGAACGGGTGATCGGACCTCAATGAAATTTGATATTTAGAAGGATATCGCGTCTCAGAGCTTTTATTTTAAATCCCGAATAGATCTGGTGACATTGGGGGGGGGGGAGTTGGGAGAGGGAAACCTAAAACTTGGAAAACACTTAGAATGGAGGGATCGGGATGAAACTTGGTGGGAAAAATAGTCACAAGTCCTAGATACATGATTGACATAACCGGAACGGATACGCTCTCTTTGGGGTAGTTGGGGGGGGGGGGTTAATTCTGAAAAATTAGAAAAAAATGAGGTATTTTTAACTTACGAACGGGTGATCGGATCTCAATGAAATTTGATATTTAGAAGGATATCGTGTCTTAGAGCTCTTATTTTAAATCCCGAACATATCTGATGACATTGGGGGGGAGTTTGGGGTGGGGGAACCTAAAATCATGGAAAACGCTTAGAGTAGAGGGATCGGGATGAAACTTGGTGGGAAAAATAAGCAGAATTCTTAGATACGTGATTTACATAGTTCTAACGGATCCGCTCTATTGGGGAGGGGTTGGGACTTAGTTCTGAAAAATTAGAAAAAATGACGTATTATTGACTTACGAAGGAGTAATCGGATCTTCATGAAACTTCATATCTAGAAGGACCTCGTGACTCAAATCTCGTATTTTAAATCTCAACCTGATCCAATGTAATTGGGGGGGGGGGGTTGGGGGGAACCGGAAATCTTAGAAAATACTTAAAGCAGTGAGATCAGGATGAAACTGGATGGGAAAAATAAAAACCTGTCTAAGACACGTGACTGACATAACCAGACCGGTTCTGCTCTATTTGGTGGATTTAGGGGGGGGGGGTAATTTTGAAAATTGAGGTATTTGTAACTTACGAAAGGGTGACCAGATCTTAATGAAATTTGATATTTAGAAGGGTCTTGCGCTTTAAAGCTCTAATTTTAAATTCCGACCAGATCCTGTGACATTGGGGGGAGTTGGAGGAGGAAACCGGAATTCTTGGAAAACGTGAAAATTGAGATATTTTTATCTTGCGAATAGGTGATCGGATCTTAATGAAATTTGATATTTTGAAGGAATTCATGTCTCACAGCTCTTTTTTCAAATCCCTACCAGATCTTTTGACATTGGGGGAGTTGGAGGGGGAAATCTTGGAAATCACTTGGAGGGGAGGAATCGGGATGAAGCTTGGTGGATAGAATAAGCAAATGTCCTTGATACGTGATTGACGGAACCGTACTAGATTCACTCTCTTTGGGGGAGTTGGGGGGAGGGGTTCAGTGATTTGGCGATTTTGGTGCTTCTGGACGTGCTAGGACGATGAAAATTGGTAGGCGTGTCAGGGAGCTGCACAAATTGACTTGATAAAGTCGTTTTCCCAGATTCGACCATCTGGGGGGCTAAAGGGAGAGGGAAAATTAGAAAAAATAGGTATTTATAACATACGAGTGGGTGATCTGATCTTAATGAATTTTGATATTTAGAAGGACTTCGTGACTCAGAGCTCTTGTTTTAAATCCTGACCAGCATTAAGCCTCTTATTTTCCTTTTAAATCAATCCATTGATTCATAGAATTTTGCTAAAGCTCATACCATATGATCTTTTGGCTCTTAGCTCTTCTTGCCTCGTCACAAGTGCCATATCAGCTCTTAGCTCTTGTTTCTGCTTTAAAGCGCCATCTAATGAACATGCTGTTCGTGTTTTTGACTTCACCAAGTTGTATGACATACCTGAAAGAACCCTTAAACCCTTGAAAAAATCCATACCATTAAACTAGTGGTATCTTTCTTTTTAATTACTAAGAGAACGGTCACCAGTTTCGCTAGTTTGAAAATCCTTCTCCAGTAAAAAAAAAGAAAATCCAGAACAATTAAAAATTGGAAAAATATTCGGTTTTTACTGGAGATCTGACAAAATTCCCAAGTCTGACACGATTTTTTTTTTTTTCCGAAAAAAGGGCCAAAGTCCGATCATGTCGAAAAATCTGGTATAGTGAAAGCACTGCTGGGGCATGATGTCATTTTCTCTCAGAGACATGCTGCTCTGTTATCATCTATAATCTGAATATCCAGGTTAGATACCTTGGAAAAGCTTTATGGATAAAGTTACGTCTGGAAACTCCCGGTAGCTTCCAAGAATCTTGAAACTTCCAAGCGGGTCAATCCCGCTTGTTGCAAGGAATATGTTTTAAAAAAGTAACTAGGTAATTTTTAAATTCAATCAATTTATTTTGTGAATATTTCTAAAAGTAAAATTTCAGTATTTTGGTCAAATCTCATAATTTTGAATTATAGAATAAAATATTCCCTCTCTCCGTCCCTTTTCTTTTACCCTTCATTCGAGAGAATGATGTTCCTGGAAAAAAATGGATCACATCTCTGAAAACTTCTCAGAAATTTGGCACTTGTTCAAGATTTTTATTTGAAACTTCCTCTCAAAGCAATATTTGTAAATAAGCCTATTCAATGAAATACGCACCTTTGATTGGTTCAATCTCTATCCCTGATATTTGGTTCTTAAGCAAGTTTTCATTTTGTCCAAAACGCGCGGTAGACCTATCCCTTTGCTCAAACTATTTAAAAATTGAAAATGTGAGTTGGAGATGAAAATTCAAGCTCCAATCAAGCGTGAATGGTTTTCTACGGAAATTTTTATTAATTTATTTTCAAAACTTAACATTTACTCATCCGGACTTTACTTTTTGATGTTACTTTTTGACTTTCCCCTTAACGTAGAATAGACCTAATTAAATTCTAAAATTTTAAGTAATAAAATTCGAAATAATTTATCTAAATAAGTCTAAAAAATTCTAATAAAATTCTAAACAATTAGATTCTAAGTAAAATTCTAAGTAGAGCTCGGGTACACTTTTCATTGCTTACATTATGGATAAATTTGCCCCATAAGATTACGCAACGTAAAGTCTTAAGTTATACAGTACTTACGTATTATAGCGACCACACCAAAAAAGTGGAGTTATGTTAATCCTAATGAAATATACCAAAATATGTTAAAAACATAATACTTGAGTTACAAAATTATGGAAATTATAACAGAGAATTATGGAAAGCAGGCAGTCAAGAACGCATTATATTAAATACCTAACCTAACCAAATCTATATATTAAATGTATCATTCAAATAGACCTGCAATGTAGTTTTTCTCGCTGAGACTACGTTAATTATCTACAATGCAGACAGAGAAATTGATTTTACTCAGATCAAGAACCACAGTGTGGTTGCTATAACACCTAAGTACTAGTTATGCTACTATGAAAGATTTGACGGGGTAGTATGAAACTATCAAAATTCTCAAAATAAGATTTGCCAAAAAGTTACTTGTCTGAAGTACAAGACATGTCGGAAGTTATTCTGCTGAGACATATCAGACAAAAATCGATAAAGAATATCAGCTTTACATTTTATTATTCTTCGCATCATTTAAGCCTTGTTCTCATGTACGCCTAGCTAAACGTTAATGTCTACACAACGTCATTTTGGACCAATCGAAAATACTTAGGCCATAAATAACGGAACAAGTGTAATTTTTCGAAAGTTAGTTTACCTATACATTGATGTGTAGTTGAGCAACTGTGTGGCTTCGAATTATGTTTGTCATTTGCTGATTTTTTTTCTCTAAAATCAATGAGATTTCTTTAGCAGAATAGATGATGCGTTCAAAATGCATTTCTGGGCTTATATCTGTATCCCACATGATGCGCTAAGATACGTTAAGATTTTCCAAACATAGCATGTTTAAAAAAAAAGTAGCCCAGAGAAAATCGGGAGCTCTAATGGCGAGATACCATCCTCTTCTTTCCCTATGTGTAGCTACGCGCGATGGGGCGCTTACTTTCAGAAATCACATACACCAGGTGGCATAGGTCGATCTTGACAAAAGTGTGCCAGGTGTGGTTGAAACTGTACGAAGCTTGGCAGAAATCGCTCCAACTGTGGCAGAATCTATGCCAGCGTGATTGAACTATGTGGCACATTTGGTGCTCTGGGATGTACACCAAGTGGCGGAAAGGGGGCGCCTCCCTTGGCTATGAGTTATAGTGTTTCTTTTAAAGAAGAAACAGTTCACATGGAGAAAAGTATTTTTTTCGCTGATTTCATCTTGTAATTAACTGGTCAGAAATTTCGCTCCTTCCCGACCTCTTAAGAGATTTTTCAAAATAACTAAAGTATCTCTTAAGAGCTTGAAAGATTGGGACACAAAGGAAATTTATTACTCTTTTCAACAGTCATTAATAAAGGTCCCTTTTTTCTTTCTGACAAGTATTTGATTAGTTGATGTAAGGAAACCACAGACCCCTGCTTTCCTCTCCTTTTATCTTGAACTTCCTTTTTAATTCAATCCTATAAGATGTATTGCTATTGTTATACATATTTGTTTACTTAAAATGAACTAATTAACAGCGGTGAAAATGTAAAGTTCTGGGCTAATTGTGTATTACGGGGGGGGTGAGGGGTAACTAGCAGCTACTCCTAGTCATTCCTATGAAAGACTTCCTCTTATCTTTTAGTTTGTATTTTGGCATAAAATAGTTCTTTATTTAATTAATGTACTCGTCACCTTGTTATTGCATTTTTCTTTCAATTTAGGAGACATACATTATAATAGGATATTCCCTATCATCGCGAGTTTTTGCAGAGATTCCAGTTCGTGAAAAATTCGTAGACGTAAGACTGAACTCGTTGAAAAAAAGCTAGTAATAAGGATCTTGATAATAGAATATTACAACCATGAGAGGCTATAACAGTGGCTGGATGCAATACTCCCTGAGTGTCATTTTCTGTTATTACAATATCCATGAATGAAAGGACAAGGGAGAAGAGGGATGTCATCCTGCTCTCATTTAAGGTAGCCTCGAGTATAATATCAAAAGCTAACTGAAATGAAACATACAAAAACTATGATTTTCAAATGAAAATAAAGAATGACATTAAAACTTAGACGAACAGAAATTATCCTATATATGCCTACTAGAGTGACTACCACCCCGCTGAGCCGTAATTATTTGAGCCCAAGGCCCTGTCTAATACAGAATGTCAAGTTTTGATTTTTTTTTATTGGGGATACGGGTCCGACCTCCCCTTGAAAAATCTTGTCTTTTTTTTTGTTTCCCCATAATTTATCTACTGGGACTGTTATCCACAAATATTTTTGGGCCTAGGGAAGTGACAGTCCTCATATTCAGCAGAACTGAATATGATATTAAAACTGTACTAAAATTTATCTTAAATTTAGAGCTTATCTTATTAAATCCAGAGTTAAAATATGCATACTACCATAGTAAAATGCGTTTACCTTTAGAACCCCTCCCCATAAACAAAGAAAGGTACTATTTTTAAGACAGATAATGTTGTGACGATGAACTTACTTTGAGAACCGTTTACGACTATAGGCAATTGTATGGTTGCGATTAGGGATCTCAGTATTTTCAGCTCTTCAAATAAAAATAAATAGAGCTTATGGTGCGTTTTGGTCCCTTAAATTTCTTTAGTCTTAAGCTGGTTCTTATCCTAGATTTTATTTAGGATAGTTCATGCCATTTGGAGCTGGGGATAACTATCAAAGTTTTTTTTTGTTAATTTTTAGCATCAAATTAAAAAAAACTGCGTGTTATTGTTGTCTTGTTTAGTTCAAACAAGGGGGGGTGTAAATTTACATAAACCTTCTTCTAGCCGCAGCCAAAATAAAAGCCATTGTCTCTGTTTTTATTGTTGAAAGGACAATTGAAAGGATTTAAGGCTGCTTAAACTAAAAAAACAATTGATCAGTTGAAGTGGTTGGAGTGAAACCCTGCAGAAGTTCAAAGTGATTAAGTAAAAACTGCAAAATAACTCTTAACACGAGACTCTACACGTGATCCTAATATGTGAGCCATCAGTTTTTACCGGAGGCGAAAAGACTGATAGGAAATATACACGCCAAAACGTTTATAGTCAAGTTGCCATGGGCCTATATCTCAAAATGAGACGGGCTACTCCATATCTAGGGGGAGGGTTTCAGCCCCCCTCCCTCTCTGGATTTTTTCTAACTCCTAAAAACATAAAAAATGTATATAAACACATTTGTTACCCCCTCTTGTGTAAACCCCTCTTCCGAAAAAAATAACTCTCTGAACAAGAATACGGTCCTGGAGACGGGGTCAGAAATTTCAATTTGTCAGCGTCTTTAGTTATCTTGGCCTGCAGGGAGGGTACACTTACCGAAATAAGGCAGTTTAGAAAGCAGTTTAAATAGAATTTTAGATGGACTGAAAACCTAATAATGATATTTACTTACTTTCACAATTTAAATAACTAGCTACGAAAAACCAAAACTAATTACTACAAGACCATCCATTACGAGATTTATTTTGTGTAATAATAGCGAGTTAAAATATAGAGAAAGAAATATTTTAAGCTGTTTTTACCACAAACAGATTATGAATACACCAAAATGGTGTTGCCATACTACGCCTTTGGGACAAGCAACATATTACTATAGAGACAATTTATTTCAGACTAGTTAAAGTCTCAGCTTAATAACCTCATTTGATTTCGCTTCAAGCTAAAGGTACTAAATTAAAAAGGTCTATCTAGGAGTATGTTTGTAATGGCCATTGTTTATTATAGGAAATATGCAGGTATTTAACCTATCTTAAGAACGATATAAAGATGATTTACCCTTAGAGAGAAAAAAAATGCATATGCGAATCCTATATGCAAAATTATATATCCCTTTGCCATAATTTTTTTTATTCATACCAAGTCTTACTAAACTTACCAATTACTACTATTATTATTCTAATTCTTACTTACTTAATTTTTACTTCTTAAATTACCTTTCTAATTCTTGTGAAACTTACTTTCTATTCTTACAAAACTTACTAATTAAAAATTTGTAAGTTTAATAAGTTCTACTCCCCCCTACTAAAAAAACACAAGGTAGAACTTGAATGTATTTGGTTGTATCTTTGTTACGCCAAGATACAGTGATGAATTCCCTTACTCCCCCGTTAGAAAATGCCCGACCCGCGTTGTTTTCATCCTATTCCTATTTCGTCCCTGATCTATTGCTTCCAAACAGTTCGTGGTAACGAACTGTAGTAAGGAGCCACCCGGCTCAATAGAAACCGAAACTCTAAAAAACGGAATTTTGATACCAATAGTTATGTCAAAAGAATCACATTTTAATGCTGATTTCAAATATACAAATTTCATCAAGTTTAGTCTGGCCCATCAAAGGTTGCAAGCCTGGGAAAATTTGCCTTATTTGAGAAATAAGAAAAGGAAACACCCCCTGAAAGTCATGGAATCTTAACGAAAATCACACCATCAGATTCAGCGTATCAGAGAACCCTATTGTAGAAGTTTCAATCTCCTATCTGCAAAAACTGCGGAATTTTGTATTTTTTGACATAAGACAGATCACGGATGCGTGTTTCTTTGTTTGTTTTTTTTTGTTTTTTTTTTCCAGGGGTGATCGTATTGACCCCTTGGTCCTAGAATATCGCAAGAGGGCTCATTCTAATGGAAATTAAAAGTTCTAATGCCCTTTTTAAGTGACCAAAAAATTGGAGGGCAGTTAGGCCCTCTCCCGCACTAATTTTTTCCCAAAGTCACTGAATCAAAATTCTGAGATAGCCATTTGATTCAGCATAGCCAAAAAACCTAATAACTATGTCTTTGGGTACGACTAACTCCCCCACAGTCCCCGTGGGAGGGGCTGCAAGTTACGAACTTTGACCAGTGTTTTGTAATGGTTATTGGGATGTGTACAGACGTATTCAGGGAATTTTTTTTGGTTGGGGCAAGGAGAAGTTGAGGGGAGGGGCTTACGTGGGGTATCTTTCCATGGAGGAATTTGTCATGAGGAAAAGAATTTCTATGAAGGGGGCGCAGGATTTTCAAGCATTATTTAAAAAAAACAATGAAAAAATAAATATGAAAAAGTTTTTTCAACTGAACGTAAGGAGAAGCATTAAAACTTAAAACGAACAGAAATTATTACACATATAGGATTCTTCCCTTCTAATACCTCCTTCTTTACGCTAAAGTATTTTTAGTAATTTCAGCTGTTTATTCTACGACCTTTGTGATTCAGGGGTCATTCTTAAGAAATTAGGACAAAATCTAAGCTTTAGTGTAAAGAGCAAGGTATTAACGAGGGGGCGAACCCCTTCATATACGTAATAAAACATACGAATATAGAAGTTTGTTACGTAAGTTAATTCGTAAGTGTGTTTTTTTTTGCCAATAAAAACGTTCGTTAATAATTAGAAGTTCTAGTTGCCTTTTTAAGTAACCAAAAAATTGAAGGGCAACTAGACCTTCTCCCCCACTCCTTTTTTCTCAAAATCGTACCATCAAAACTATGAGAAAGCTATTTAGCCAAAAAAATAATAATATGCAAATTTCGTTTTGATTATTCACGTGTGGAGAGCCAAAATCAAAACATTCATTAATTCAAAAACGTTCAGAATTTAAATAAAAAAACAAGTTTTTTTTAAGTGAAAGTAAGGAGCGACATTAAAACTTAAAACGAACAGAAATTACTCCGTATATGAAAGAGGCTGTTTCCTCCTCAACGCCTCGCTCTTTACGCTAAAGTTTTTTAGTGTTTTAAAATTAGAGTTGAGAGAAGGAGTCAAACTTTATTTCATTTATAAGGCTGGCATGAACTTCTCGCATTGGAAAGTGGTAGATATTTTCCTCGAAATGACCAAACTAAAAAAAAAATCATCTTTAAAGCTAGATACGTCTTTTACGCTAAGCTCACTGATTTATTTATCATTAAGGGCCGGTGGTGAAATACCATAGTGAAAGTCAGACTGAGTCAGACTGTGTACTCTGTCCGAGATTTGAGTGTTTCCACCCTGTGTTGTCTAAATCAGAGTGATATATTAACTTTATAGTTATTATAGTCTGAATTTATCAGTATAAAGAGTTAGTTCTTAGAATTTCTAAATATTGCTAATCTATCATGCCTATCATGCAACGCGAATACTCAGCCAGAATCATGCAAATATCATGCAACCCCTTGTTATTTAAACTACTTGCCAATTGTTTTATTTAGGCTTAAAGAACAACAAAATGTGCTAGTTGGTGTTATGGTTGACAAGTGAGAGAAAGGGCAGGGGACGAAATTGTCCCCTAGATTTTTAAAAATAGTTTTTTTGGTATTTTCATTGGAAAAAAAATAGAAAAGAAGCTAAATTGACCCCCCTAAATATTCTGAAAAACACCATTTTTATATGCTCATTCAAAGAAATATTAAACAAAAAGTTTCTTGTCTCTGCCCTATATTTTGGTGAATTCGTGTTCCTGGTTGATGCAAGCTAAAATGTGACCTACAACTTTCTTTTTAATATTTAGAATTTGTTTTGCAAACCAACTAGCCATTAAATGCTCTCTAACTTTTTGTTATTGGTCACTAATTATTTAAAAAAATTTTAAATTTAGGTACATTTCATTCTGTGGCTGGAATAAATAGGATAATAGCCTACTCAGTTAAGTAATAGCCATTTCGCCTAGATTTTCTTTTTGATTGTATAATCTCTGAAAACCCAAACAATGCAGCGGAGTGCATTGTTTCAGACGATGCTTCTTGGAAGCATTTGAAGCATAGGAGGCAGATTAACGACGAGAAATGTAGATGATCACAATACTGTTAGTTCGATGCTGATAGGGAGACTTAGGTATAAGATACGGCTAGCCCTCGTAATAGCAGAGGTGCTCTTACGGAGGTAACGGAGGGCCATGGTTAGTTACCCGTAATCGTTATCGCAATTAAAAAGAAAACTGCTGAATTCTAGTACTGGCTTAGTATTGAACGCTTCTATTAAATTATAGAAAAGGGTTAAATCCTAAAACTTTGTGCTCTACCCTTCCGCCTCCCTTAAGCTCTAACAAGTTGTAACAGTTTGAAAATTGTTAATTAAATATTGAATAAATTGTAATCCTTATTAAATCAACTGTGGTTTTTTTCGAAACTATTTGTTTTTAGCCTTTGTTGTCTCTAATCCCCCCAAGTTAATATTTTGTAAAAATAAGGGTCATATTTAAGTCAGGCAGTGCTAATTATTTTTGATATGCTAAATATATAATATGTCAAATATGTATTTGATATGCATAAATATGTTCATATTTAGTGCTAAATATGTAGCTTTCCGACAGGCCCCATTTCGTTCCTTCTATTTATGAGGATGCATGACATAATGTATCTTTTTTGTCACCCGGAACTTTTTTTTAGTATTTTTGAATATTCTATGTAAAGTAACTGTTTATGTTTTTACTTCCCCGTGCGGAGATCCAATTCTCCCGACACGCGCTCTTCTAACCGAGCCTCCGGGGCAATTACTTACCCAGGATTTTGGCTCGAAGGAAAATTGTCAAGTAATTTGTTTTTGGAGGAGGAGTGGGAAGGGATTTGACCATGTTAAAGGGTATTATGTCTTTTTGGCAATAATATAGCCTATACTTGCGTATTTGCATGTATTTTCAGTTTTGCTGGGGGTAAGGGCAGTGGATTTAAACCTGATTAGGGGGTTTACCGGTGTTTGCGAGATAATAGCCATAACCTCGTGTATTGCAGAAAGTGCTTCAAGTGCAAAATTATTTTGAGTTTCATTGAATTATCAATAGATGTAATAGGTATAATAATAATGTAATATATATCATAAAATATATTGTTTATAACAGTTAGATATTTTTGGAGTTGTATGGTCTCACGTAGTTTTTGTACATTTAGCCTGTATCGAGGGTCTGGACGAAGCTATCCTCCCTATAAAATAATTGTGCAAAAAATGTGCCGAATAAATGGTGCAGACTCAAACCCAGAATCTGGCTTTGGAGGGAGATTGTTAAGGACCTTTGGGGGGGGAGGTTTAACTGTGTCAAAGGTTTTTTATATCTTAGAGATTCTTTTGACATGGGCTATTCCCGCGTGTTCCAAAAAGTGTTGTAAGTGGCGACTCACTTTTATTTTCTTAAGAAAATAAATTGATTAATAAAATCTGACTTAAAAACTCAAATTTAGAAGAAATAGATTTTTGCGGCTCTTGTTACGACTCGCATTAATTCGTTGTTGGATACTATTAATTTTCGCTACCACTGCTTCACAAATTTATTAGTCGATGCGGCTCAACAGTATAGTTGAGAGATCGTATCGTTGGATGGATAGCTAAAAACATTAAAATTTGAAAACTTGAAATATTTGGCGATTAAAAACTAGCCGGAATAGCATATAGTAAAGAAATTTATGGCTTTTTCTGGTTAGTAGAAATCAAGAAGCTTGTAATTTCTTGTGTTTAGGATGGGCGAGTCGAGATTAACAAAAGATAATATAGGCTAGGAATTCAGGAAAAGAGGTAATGAAAAATGTTATGATTGAACACACCCAAAAATATTGTTCGATTAAAAATAATTCAAATTGACGCTTGCCTAGAGGTTATTTAGAATTTGTATATAAGTTAGGCTCACACCTAGGTACATATTTGAGGGGAAGTCTTCAGGGGGTGGGCACTTTAAACCTTCAGAGATGGTGGATTATGTAGAGCTTAAACCTTAGATGAATATCGGAATACATATGTACAAACTGCGAGGTTTTAGAAAGGAGAAAAAGTTGAAAAAACAATACGATTTGCTGTACATACCATTGAACGGTATAAACGGTCAACAAATTCTATGTTTATACGCACAAGAATATAAAAACATATAGAATCTTTTTCCCTATTTGACTATGTTTCTCTTAAAACAGTTTTAACATTGGTTTAAGAAATCCCTGTAGAAATACTTCAAAATTTTTGGAATTGACATTTAAAGTGCCAAATAAGCTTTAAACAATACGGGACTAATCTCACACTGTTTAAAAAAGGATTTTTCGCCATTATGATCTTCGTTCTTCTTAAACTGCAACGAGTTTGTGCTAGTGCTTTCCAAATATTAAACCCAATGTTTAGAACTACACCGAAGACGTCACGAAGGGCCGGAGACGGCTCCGAAGACGTCAAGAAGGAACTCCAAATTCTTCCTCTGGCTTTCTGCTGTCAATTTGTTCTGTCATTATCAACGGCTAAATGTACTGAGGTTTCTTAGGTCAGTTTGGTTGAAGGTGCATCTGAATCTGCCTCTATGACGAGATTTCACTCCAGTTAATAATTGCCTTTTAACTATTTTGTTTAATCATACATATTGCGTACAGGGCTGTCTATAGCTGACCTCGGGTACCGGGGGAATGATTTTTTTGTCTCCCCCTAAAAAAATCAACTGTAAGTAAGGAGCAACATTAAAACTTAAAATGGACATAAATTATTCTGTATATGTGGGGACTACCCCCTCCTCAGTCTCTCGATCTTAGTGCTAAATTCTTAAAGTTTTTTAAAGACGATTCTCATTTAAATTCCATTACCCTTGTCTTTGAGACAAAAGTCAAACTTTAGCGTAAAGAGCAAGGGTTCACAAAGGGGTATTCCCTCTCATATGTGGAATCATTTCTGTTCGTTTTAAGTTTTAGTGTTGCTCCTTATTTCTGAAAATCCGGCAATTTTTTTCAAACTCCTAGCTTCTGATGGGTAACATAAAACTTAATTAATTTTATATATTTGGCATCAGTCTGAACAACCAATTCTTTTATGTATCTATTGTTTATCAAAATTCGTTTTTTTAGGTTTTCGGTTACTATTGGGCAAGTCGCTCCTTACTTACAGTTTATTGCCACGAGCTGTTCAATAAAGTAGGGTGTGACTTATTCATTGCGGCCCCTTATGGTGTTTTAACTTTTGTCACGCTATGTCGCTAGTCTAGGCTTCTCTGTATGCCCTAACGATTCTTTAGAAGGGGTATATTTTAATGCGCGCGGAAGGGGTATATTTTTATGCAAAGATTGCGTAAAAACATGGTAAAAATAGTACACCCCTGGTTTTGATATTATTTTCTCCTCTTAGTGTTGGTCCGATATCCTCTAGCAATTGGACTATACATGCAGCTAGGGGTAGGCTATCTCCAAAAAGCGAATATGCAATGTTTAACGAATGTCTGGGTTTACTAAGTATCTTGTTGCCATATTGTTCTTCTTCGTAAAATGATAAAACTAAATAATATTTCACAAAAACACGATGACCTGCACTATATTTAAACTAGTGGAATGAGGTTTCAAGATATCGCTAGAATATTTTTTTTTTTTTTTTTTTTTTTTTTTTTTTTTTTTTTTTTTTTTTTATGAATACTGCTTTTTTGTTCAAAGATATCCTGATCTTTGGTCATTGGAGTATAGTCTGTGGATTAACGATGGTTCTTGGGTACAACGGTTCTCGCTTGAATACTGTGGCAGTTCGGATGAAACCCTGGGCTGTTTTATATCGTCAGTGGGGGGGGGGGGTCGTATGTCCTCTAGATTTTCGCCCTTGCCCTGAACTTTGAAGAATATAATTATTGGTGTATTTTCATTTTAAAGTGCCATTTTTTGGGTATTTTAATTTAAAAAGGGAAAAAATCAACAATATTGCCCCTGCTACTGGATTTTTGGTAAAACGGTTCTCGCTTGAATACTGTGGTAGTCCGGATGAAACCCTGGGCCGTTTTATATCGTCGATGGGGGGTGTGGGTCGTTTGTCCTCTAGATCCTCGCCCTTGCCCTGAACTTTGAAGAATATAATAATAATATAATAATAAATAATAAGTAAAAATAATAAATAAATAATAATAATAATAATAATAAAGTGCCATTTTTTTGGTATTTTAATTTGAAAAGGGAAAAAATCAACAATATTGCCCCTGCTAGATTTTGAAAAATACCTTTTGCCCCCGCCCTATATTTTCGTGAATTGGCTGCTTGGTGGAATGCTAAAATTCTTAAAATATTGAAAGTTTTCTCCTTCTCCTTACATGCGACTAATGCCGTTAGAAAGCATGGACTAAGTTGAAGCTTAAATTACTGCCTTAATAAAACCTTGTAAGAAGCCCCTTTGAAGTTTGTGCTCCGGTGATTCCTCCATCTCTTTAGGCCTGAATACATATTCTAGAAGTCTCAATTGGCGAATTCTCATAGCGTCCGTTAAGTCTCAATGAATTGATTCTTGACAAGTATGTCAATATTAGTGTCAATTCTGACATAACACAACGTACTAAAGAGATTTGGTTCTATATTGCCTACTTTGAGCTGTACAATTTAAGTGCGTACATTGCAACTCAAAATGTTCATAGAATTTATTCAAGTGCTTATCTATGGGAATTTTCGCAGACTTAGTTTATATTAGGAGCATAATTGAATTGGAACGAAGGGGTTGAATAATAGGAAATGGCTGAGAGGTGTCTAATAATAATAAATTCCATTTCATTTTAAAGATTAAAAACTTAGCTTCGGCGGACTTATGCCATGAAAAAGAAATTTAGCTCCCTGATTTACAACTTCGTTCCTAGAAACAAGTTGTTGGGTACCAGGTATAATTCCTTTGATTTCAGTTTCGTGATTTTTTTTACCTTTATTTTTTTTTCCTTATTAAATAAAAAAAAACTAATTTTTTTAGCTGAAAGTAAGGAGCAACATTAAAACTTAAAACGAACAGAAATTACTCCGTATATGAAATGAGTTGTCCCCTCCGCAACCCCTCGCTCTTTACGCTAAAGCTTTTAATTGTTTTAAAAAGTAGAATTGTGGCAAAGAGTCAAACTTTAGCGTAAAGAGCGAGGGGTTGCGGAGGGGACAACTCATTTCATATACGGAGTAATTTCTATTCGTTTTAAGTTTTAATGTTGCTCCTTACTTTCAGCTAAAACAATTAGTTTTTTTTTATTTAATTTCTGAACGTTTTTGAATTAATGCATGTTTGGTTTTGGCTCTCCGCACTTAAATTATTAAAATGAAATTTGTATATTAATTCTTTTTTTGGCTAAATAGCTTTCTCTTAGTTTTGATCAGACGATTTTGAGAAATAAGGGGTGGAGAAGGAGGCCTAGTTGCCCTCGAATTTTTTTGTTACTTAAAAAGGCAACTAGAACTTTTAATTTTTAACGAACGTTTTTATTAGTAAAAAATATACGTAACTTAAGAATTAACTTACGTAACAAACTTTCATAACCTTATATTTTTATTATGTATACGAGGGGGTTTGTACCCTCGTTAATACCTCGCTCTTTACACTAATTCGTAAGTTTTGTCCCAATTCTTTAAGAATGACCCCTGAATCAGAAAGGCCGTAGAATAAATAGTTGCAACTACTAAAAATACTTTAGCATAAAGAGCAAGGTATTTATCTCCTCCTAAATACCTCGCTCTTTATGCTAAAGTATTTTTAGAACCCCTCATATGCGTAATAATCTCTGTTCGTTTTAAGTTTCAATGCTACTTCTTCCTTTCATTTGAAAAAACGTTTTCATGTTTATTTTTCATTGTTTTCTTATAGTAATACTAGAGAATCCTGCGCCCTTGTCATTGAATTTTTCTTCCCCCATGACAGATTCCTCCAAGGAAAGATCCTCCAACATAGTCCCCTCTCCTCAGCCCCCTGAATAAAATCCCCCTGAAAACGTCTGTACACTTCCCATTAACCATTACTATATGTAAACACTGGTCAAAGTTTGTAACTTGCAGCCCCTCCCCCAGGGATTGTGAGGGAGTAAGTCATCCCCAAAGACATAGTTATTATGGTTTTCGACTATGCTGAACAAAATGGCTATCTCAAAATTTTGATCCGTTGACTTTGGGAAAAATATGAGCGTGGGAGGGGGCCTAGATGCCCTCCAATTTTTTTGGTCACTTAAAAAGGGCACTAGAACTTTTCATTTCCGTTAGAATGAGCCCTCTTGCGACATTCTAGGACCACTTGGTCGATACGATGACCCCTGGGGAAAAGAAAAGAAAAAAAAAAAACAAACAAACAAATAAACACGCACCCGTGATTTGTCTTCTGGCAAAAAATACAAAATTCCACATTTTTGTAGATAGGAGCTTGAAACTTCTACAGTAGGGTTTTCTGATACGCTGAATCTGATGGTGTCATTTTCGTTAAGATCTTATGACTTTTAAGGGGTGTTTCCCCCTATTTTCCTAAATAAGGCAAATTTTCTCAGGCTCGTAACTTTTGATGGGTAAGAGTAAACTTGATGAAACTTATATATTTAAAATCAGCATTAAAATGCAATTCTTTTGATGTAGCTATTGATATCAAAATTCAATTTTTTAGAGTTTTGGTTACTATTGAGCCGGGTCGCTCCTTACTACAGTTCGTTACCACGAACTGTTTGATTTTACCTTACTTCTTATCTTGTTTTACCTACACTTTTATATATACCTTGTATACCTTTATACATACCTTGTTTTACCTTATTTTTACCTATATTTTCACTTATTTTTTACCTTTTTTACCTTTATTTGTACCTAATTCCATCTTATTTCTTACCTTAAAATTATACTGTTTCAGTTTTTTTTGATGCTTTTACATTAAGCTTGTTATGGCTTCGTTGAAGTAAGGCTAGTATATTTGTAAAGCTAATTGGTTGCTTATTAAAATTTTTCCAAAATCTCTGATTTTTGAAGTTTGTACTCATTCTTGAATCAAAATACAATTTACCTTTAGCTTTAGAATGCACCTGAATTTAATCAAACAATAAAAAATAGTTTAATAATTCAACTAAACAATAGTTTAAAAAAAAAACTCGAAAATTCTACCCGACGCTGCGACAGAAACTATTCGCTGGCCGCTACTCTGCTTCGAAAATGATCTTAATTTTGTGAAATCATGGTATAACTAGATCCCCCAGCCCAGATACTATCAAACACACAGAGACACAGCAACACCAAAAAAACAACACAGACAACAACGCACACACAGCAACAACAAAAACAACAACAACACAGAGACACCGAAAAAAGAATAGAACATATTTTTTTTTGAGTTCAGACTTTATTTAATGAGAAGAAGGGATAAAGCTTTAAAGAAGAATTAGCCACGGCATGATACCATGCTGGATGTATTGGCTCTCTAAAATTTTCACTGGATAGCATTTTGGCTCTTATTGGACCAGAAATGTTATTTTGCCCCACAAAATCGCCCAAATCACATTCAAGCGTTGCATCATTAGCGTTGGTTTTTAGGAAGTACCTGAATATCTACATTACCCTCTATATGAACTTTTGCGTGTCCCCCTTTCGATTTTCAAGTAGCCTGCTAAATTCGCGGAAAAACTGAGACCCATCTCTACTATCCATGCAAAGACGGAATTTCCTTGGTTTCTAGATTGGGTATGTGTGAGTTTTCAGTGAAGGGCTTTTGACGATGAGAATTTTGATGGTGTACTTCTTTTTTATTTTACCTGATGCTGGATGGGTTTGAGCTCCAGAAACTTTCTTTTGTAATTAAAACTTCTGTTCAGTTAAATCTAGTGTAAATCTATCATTTTTAAATTAGGGTTAAGAGCACATTTTTCTTTTTGGTTGAGCTCCAAAAGATGGTCAACGATGTATCCTGTATATCAAAGAAAGCTGGCCTCATGATCAGTATGTCTAAAACAAAATTCATGAAAGCAAATGCCCCAAACCACTAGATATCCAACTAGAGGGCGAAACCATCAAGACTGTTGAAGAATTCTGCTACCTTTGTTTTATCTTAACACCGAACGGAGATGCAGAACCCGAAGTTAGAGCTATAATAGAAAAGGCATGGTGTGTCTTCAAAACCATGAACAAGTCGCTTTGGAATAGACATGAAATTAGCATCAAAACAAAGATTAACGTCTACAAGGCAACTGTTTGATAGATCCTGCACTACGCCTATGAAACTTGGCCTTTAAAGGCCGAAGAAACACGTTCACTAGAAGTATTCAACCATCGATGCATGAGACACATACTACGAGTTAGCCGGTGGTCTCATAATTCAAACGCTGAGGTTCGAAGGTGATGAGCCTAGAAGGCGCCCCTCTCGGTGATCATGAAATAATGACGACTGAAATACCTGGGACACACACTACGACGGCCAGCTGGAATCATATCCCGGGATGTCCTCACCTAAAACCTTCTTCCAACTTGGAAACGGAGACGAGGCGGCCAAAGAAAAAATCTCTGGTAGACATTCAAGAATGACCTGGATCCTTGGGGTGGCTTTCACCGACACGGAGATCGTTGGGATGAGGACTGGCTGAAAATTGCAAAAGAGGCTGCTGCTGATAGATCATGTTGGACTACGGCAGTCACCCCATCGTCCATCGGTGCCGGGTAGGATGGATCATCGTCTGGTTCTGAAAAAGAGAGAGATCTCCGTCGTGAAGTTTCAACAGACATTTACAACCTAATAAACACATAATCAAACCGAGGATAGAACTAATATCGCATTTGGTACTTGATTGCCTGGTGCTTTGAGAACTACAAAACAAATCAACTATCTAGTCCTTTTAGACGGATTTACCCCTACCCCTGAAGTAGTGCCCTTGGAAAAATCCTTCATATACTCATGTTTCTTGCTTATAATATTCTTTGGTCTTCATTTAGATAGCAATGGTTCCAATAGTTACCAGACTATGTGTTTGTATGTTTATTTTCGATATCTTGTGTAACGTTTCAGCTAAGAAGTCGTTCTTGAGGGGGGAGGACCTAAAACCCTCGCATTTCTTTGGCCGTTAAGAACCTACATCGAATAATTATACACATATCGTCCATTACAAGAATAAGTTCGATGTTGCTATCATCTCCTTTAGACCTATTCTAGGAGCTTATAAGTCAAATTGGCACTTCTTTTTTATTTATTTAACCACACTGTAAAAATGTAAATGAAAATGGAGTAGAAATTGATATTTTAAATGACTAATTCTCCTCCTAGAAAATATATTTTGAAGAAAAGAAAAAATAACCCAGTCATTATTTCGATAATTGGCACCAATTAGTTAATTAATTCAGATGCATCATTGAACAAAAAAACTGGTTGGTGCCTTGTCAGGTTTTTCCTACATAGGCTCAACCACAAACAGGACCAACCCTGTTTAATCACTCAAGAATGTATATAAAAACAGATAAGTATATAAATCATAGTCCTTTATAAATAAACGTAGCTTAGCTCTTTATGTATATTATATTAAAAAAACAAGTTTTTTCAACTGAAACTAAGGAGCAACGTTAAAACTTAAACGAACAGAAATTATTACGTATATGTGTGGGGTTGTCCCTCCTCAACACCTCGCGCTCTACGCTAAAGTTTTTTAGCACTTAAAAAAAGCTTTTATTGTTCCAAGTAAATAAACATTGTTTCGGAAGTCGTATTAAACAATTGGAACAGAATTCAAACACAGAACTAAGGACAGAATTATTTAATAAAAATTGGTTAACAGAAAGGATATATCTTTGCTGTTACGTCTAAAGGTCTTATCCGACATTTTAAAACTTCTTAGATACTTGCCAAAACAGCTTGCTAAGCTGTTCTCAAAGGGAGGATCAGCAGAGTAATACAGATCAGGAAGATTGAAGTATGATTGGATGTGCATTGCCATGCTGATCCGCCGTTTGAATCCAGCTCAGCAAACAATTTTTGGATATTATGTCAGAAGTTCGAAAATATGAGATACGCTGTTTAGGTATAATAGCGACGATATGCAGGATAGGGGCTTTTGGTTTCTTATCTCTCTCTGAATCTTGAGATTGTTGTTTGTTAGTTATTTCTGACTTGTTCATCATAATTTGTATTTTCATGGCATTTGGAACCGGTCTCTTACCTCTATTTAGCGTGTCTCCTCCTGAAATAAGCTATTGTGTATATGCCCTGATTAAAGCAGGGATAGATCCAGGGAGCGGGAGGACCACGGACCCCAAAAATTTTTCTGGGACCCTCATTTGTTTTTTTCTCTTTTTCTATCCTTTTTTAAATAAACTTGTCAATTTGGTCAATTATTGGCGCCCTTGTCACATTGCCCTCCCCCCAAGATTTTCCTCTAGAACCACCTTTTGATCAAAGTATTGCACAGGATCCAAATTTCTGTCAATTTATTCTCATAGAATTGGAAAAATCTTTGACCTGCTTTATTTTTGATTTATCTTGATGCATAAATAAAAACTACTTATTTTGTTTTATACTCTTAAGTTTATAGTGGTTATCGTCTATTTTTACCCCACTGTGGTTTCGTCCATTTGGGGAGGGGGCTTTGGCCTCTCAAGCTAGACTATCCCCCTAGACTTTGAAAAATACCTTTTAGGGATATTTTCAACGAAGAATGCCTTTTTTGTATTTTCGATGAAAGAGGAACAAATGACTCATTTGCCACCCCTAGATATTAAAAATTATATTTTGCCACCACCCTAAATTTTCGCAAATTGACGCCACCGTCCCACTAAGAAACATATGGAAACATTAGCTCTTCCTTTTATAGTATTATCTTTGACGTGCTGAAGCTAATAAATAATGCTACTACTGTTGTGAACCAGGGCTATCTTAGCTCCTTGAACCACTTTTCTAGAACAAATGGACTCTGAGAATGAGGTGCTTTACCAACAGGAGGGCTTTTTGTATTTTTGGGCTGAATGGATGCTTGATAATTAGCTTCCATTAATTTTCCTTAGAAAGTTCTATGTCTTGGGAGATCCCTGGGGGTGCTTGAATGAAATATATGTGAATAAAAAGAAAAGAACTTGAGGCCTAAAAATTGTACTGGATTTGTTTATTTCAAAAGTCATGCAATATGTTTTTGGTGGGTTTTCTTAAAAAGGAGAATTCAAAATTAAATAATTGTGAAGAAGAACAAGTAGGCTATATAAAATTGTAGTAAATAAAATTAAACGCCCCCTTTTTAGTGTCGACAGAATTAAAAAGGAGAATCATCACTATTTCCCGTGCGAAAAAGAGATTTTTCTTGTACGTCAAGATGGAGGACTGTAGTTTTCTGGTTACAGTTTTTTTAGTACTGTAATTGGAAGATTTTTTTAGTACCAGTTTTTTAGTACTTTAAAAAAAGCTTCTTATTGTTCTAATTAACGACCCTTGTGTCTCAGAGTCGTTTTTAAAGAATTGGGATAAAATTCAAACTTTTGAGTAAAGAGCGAGGTGTTGAGGAGGGACCAACCCTCCTCATATGCGTAATAATTTCCGTTCGTTTTAAGTTTTAATGTTGCGCCTTACTTTCATTTGAAAAAACTTTTTTATTTATCTAATATCTGATCTTTTTTAAATAATACCTGGAAATCAGGTTCCACCTCCATGGAAAAATCCCCTCCACACAGAAATATTCTCTAGACAATTCAATCCCGATGAAAATTTACCCTGGGCAATTACCTTTAAGGCCGTGATGAAGTGAACTTGAAAACATCGAGGTTCAAATTCAAAGTTATTGTAGCCTTCTGTCTCTGAATTTTCTAGAGACCGTCGATTGTCAAAAACCCTTCAAATAGCACTTATTCATTGGCGGAAATAGGAGGTTATTTATACCAGCTTGTCAATCTGGTCTCTAGGCGTGTTACCGACGATTTGAAAGGATTCTTTCTGACAAAACAAACTTGTAAAAATTTCAGATAGCTGAAAATATTCTATGGGACTGTTCGAAAACAGGAAAATACATCGAAAAATGGTTGCAATCATTGGGTTATGCAATCAACTTACAGGTTATTGTTTTCTGCTCATGATAGTACCGTTTTTGTTCTAAAAGCAATATCCTTCATTGAGTACACTTGTGAAAAAGAAAGAGACATTTTCTAAGATTTCTAAGCAATTAGAGGAAATAGAGCAAAATCCTAGCAAAAATTTTGTAGCATCTTCAAGAAGCTACGGCCTGATATTAAAAGCGGTATCTTCCGCCAATGAATACTTGAGTACTTTTAAATATAAATTTTCAATTTTAACATGGGATTTTCGAGTTTTATCAGCTCACTTAATTACGGCCTTAGCATCTCCACGCGTAAAATTGGGTCGGCAAAGAGAAATCAAGACATAAAAACAGAATTTTGTATAGGAGTTCTGGAAATTCCCCCAGTGGAAAGTTTCCCCTGAAAAGTTCACCCCCTGGAAACTTCTCTCCTTATGGAAAATTCTCCCTTTGGAAAATCTTCTAAACAGAAAATTCGGCTCCACCTCCCGAAAAATGTATACAATACTATACGTAAACAGTGGGTAAATTTTTTAACTTAAATACCTTTCCCCAGGGGCTGTGGGGGGTCATATTATCTCCAAAGGCATAGTTATTGGGCCTTTGAACTATGCTGAGTAAAATGGCGATCTCAAAATTTTGATCGGACAATTTTGGGAAAAAGGGGTCTCGGGGGGGGGGGCATAGTTGCCCTCGAATCTCTTTGGTCACTTAAAAAGACCACTAAAACTTTTAATTTCCGTTTAAATGAACCATCTCGTGATATTCTAGCGCCACTGGGTCGATACTGTTACACTAGACTTCTAAAAAAAAAAAACAAGTAAACATGCATCCGTGATCTTTCTTCTGGCAAAAAAAAAATGCAAAATCTTTCTTCTGGCAAAAAAAAATACAGAATTCCACATTTTTGCAGATAGGAGCTTAAAACCTCTACAATAGGGTTCTTTGATACACTGAATCATTAAGATTCTTGGGCTTTTAGGGGGTGTTTCTCCTTTTTTTTCGAAAACCAGGCAATTTTTTCTGGCTTGAAGCCTTTGATGGGTAACACTAAACTTAATGAAGCTTACAATATTGGAATCATCATAATAAGCCGATTTCTTTGATATATCTATTGGTATTAAGGTTCCGTTTTCTAGAGTTTCTGTTACTGTTGAGCCGCATCGCTCCAAACTTACAGTTTGTTTCCACGAACTGTTTGGTTGACAGATTTCAGTGAATAAAATTGATATGAATAATTTTTTAGGCGCTTGAGCAACAACAGAATTCAGTTTATTCCAGATTTGTTGTTTGCCAACACTCCGAGTCTTCATCGATTGTAAGTAATTCGCTTTATTATTATTCACCTTTAGTGATTGATTTCGCTTATTGTTTTTCTTTGCAAATGTTTAAGTGTATGCCAAACTCTCATGCAACAGAAAATACATACGGTATTATCCAAGGTTTTATTTATTGTGCTCTTTTTAGATTATTGCTTGGAACCAGGGGCGTTCTCAGGATTTTGGCGAAGGGGTAAAAAAAATCAGAAATGCATAAAAACTGTTTATATGCATTTTTGTTACGTTTTTACGAGTCGGAAAAAATTGTCTAGGGAGGAGGGCAAACCCCCTCCCCCGAAATTCGCAAGTAAAATTTTGTACAACAAATAAGCTTTGGTCCGTTTTGTCCTACCTAATCTGGTTGTCAAGATGCATAGAAATAATGTGGATTTTTCAGTATAGTATATCCTCCTTCCTCACTGACGAAAATAATCAGAATCGCCTTGTGAAATTTGCAATTTAAAACTTTCAAATTTGCAAGTTTGGCTCCGCCTTTCTAAGTTTTCGTTTCAATAGTCAACTGCAGCCAGGGTTTCCAGTATCCAAGAATTTTTCAGCATTTATCTAATTTCCCCAAAAGAAAATTGGGTTCTCCGAAATATCTCCGAAAATCAAAGTTCGTAAATACATGAACGTTAGAAAAACCATGGGGGTGCCCAGTTTCTGCCAACTGGTGTACATCTCAGAACGCCCCGTGTGCCGTACAGTTCTGCCACGCTTGGCATAGTTTATGCCACACCTTGTACAGTTTTTGCCACACTTGACACACTTCGACCACGCTCAGTACGCGCCACCTCTTATTCTTCATTTCCGAAAGTGCGTACCCACCTCGGTAAAAACTACAAATAGTTGATTTTTATTAAAATCAATTCTCGCAGATTTTGGAGAGTCCGATTTTCAAACTCAGGGATAGGTAAGCGCTAACTACAACTAACTCGGCTCCTTGAATAACCCTACTGATAGCAACAATCGAGTACATATAAATTGAAAAGAAACTACATCTGCAATTTTTTTCCGATTCTTCGTTTTTACCTTGGAAACAAATCTTGTGGTATCGTTGTAAAAGCGAGGGCGTGGAATCGTCAATCCTTATTATCATCATCTTTCGTTACTTTTTTGTTCCGAAATTTGATAACTCTGAAGGAGATTAAAGTTATGACCAGTAGACGTGTAAGAAGGGTATTAAAAAGTAGCAAAACAAGTTCTATATCTTTTTTGGCTCCTTGTATATTAAATGCTAGACCTAAATGTTTTTTAATGTCTCCAAATCTTCTTAATTTATATGTCACGTGACAGTGTGATGTGTCCAGTTATACGAGGCCTATTAACATTCACTTAATAGACGTGCTGAAATAAGTGCGCGTTGAAACGAGGAAAAGAAAATAGCATGTTTTTTCGTTGTAAATATTCGGCTGTTTATGTTTCCCTGGCAGTGTATCCAAGAATTTACCAGAGGTAGAGGGGAGGTGGTGTAATATGTGGAAATATGCACATTTAGCTTTAAATTTTAATTTTCTTTGTGGGAGGAACCATCCACACCAGGGAGGTGCGAAGGGTATCGGATATTCACATAAAAACTCGGCGAGAGAAACCTTAATATTACAAATGGTAGGTTGGTAAAGGGGTTAGTCCTGCTCCTCCCCCTTTTTTAACTTAATTTACGCTCTTTTCAAGGTTTAAAGTCACATTTAATTGTATTTAGGAAGCTTATCTTTTTTGTGTTTAATTGTAATTTCTAATTGTTTTAAGTTTTAACACCCAGTTTATATTTATTTAAGAGAACTCTCTTTTTATTAATTTAATCAAACAGTAAAGCATAGCATAAAGAACATGGAATTAAATGGGTTACAAATCCACAATGCTTTGATTGCCCTAAATATAATATTAGATACGAAGAGAAATTAATTTAAAGAAAACAATTTTCTCAAGGTAAAGTAACGAGTGGCATCAAAATTGAAAACTAAGAAAACTATCTTGTAAATTGGGGGCTTCAACTCTTGCCCTTGGGACAATAGTGTGGCGTGTTTCTCTCTTTTGTTTAAGACTGAATGCTTGCAGTTAAGGCTAATGTCATAAAAAGCTTATAAAAACACATTCTTACCCCACTGATTCTAAAATAAAACGGCTTATTTAATCGAATTTATTTTAAGTACTAAAATTGTCAGTTCAAATATTTTGGAAGTCAACCGGTAAATAAAACGCTTGCAGTTACCAGCTGATTTGGTTTCTAAGCATCGAAAATGTTTTAAGGAAAGGACTTGTCAAACCTCAGCCTGAAGAGTGGGGATGTAGGCGACAGCAGCCCCTCATATACTTAGGATAATTTATGCTCGTTTTCAACTTTAATGTCACTCCTTTTTTTCATTTTAAGGACCTTTTTTTTATTCAATTACTAGTCGGGATCTAGGCTCGCTAAACCACTTTTTTCTGAATCTTTAAGCTTCAGGCCAAAAAAGTAAATAGACGGTTGTATCATTATAAGTTTCCGTTTCTGTTTTTGTTATTTTTTCACAGTCAGCTCAAAAACATAAACATAAGCATGTTTCCAGATAATTTCTTGTAATCGTCTAACCCGTAACTAAGACTTTTTTTCCTCTTCATAATAATAGAGGCTTTGTGCTTTAGAGTTGTAATTTTCTTTATGTTAGGTAGAATTTTATAACCTAAGCTTCTAATCACCTTGTATCTTTCTCAATTTTAGCGTGAGTAATGATTGTTACGAAAATTCTGGTAAACATGTTATCATATAAGGGTTTTAATTTTTGCCAAAGAAGGCTTGTGAGTGATAAGTGGCGAAGGGTAAATGACTTAAATGGTGGTTGAATAAACCTTTGGTAGGCCTAATGGATATCCAGCAACCTGCTCATTTAAAAATTCAAGGGCTTGAGTGGTAATTTTGCTTATTGTTTTAATAACACAGAGAATTAATAATTTCGCATTGCATCATAATTATGTCTATTGTATAAATTGGCTATGGTGATTCAATTGGTGTTTTCGAACCATTTTCCTAAAAGTGTTGCAGAAACTGTGCTAAGTGTGACGGAAACTGTACCATAAGTGGTGAAAACTGTTCCAAGCGTGGCGGAACTATGTCAATCGTAGCATAAACAGTGTCAAGTGTGGTGGAACTTTGCACTACATCTGCCGTTGTGATATACACCAGGTTGCAGAAAGTGGGGGCCCTCTCCAGGGGCATAAATTGCTACAGGGTTGGGGGACAGCTGCCCTCCAGACCCAGGTTTGCTCTCCCCCGGCTGAAAGTTAGTATCATAAATAATCTTGTCAAAACTAAGATAGGAATACATAATTCTCCACAGAAACAGATCTGTTTTCTTTAGTATACCTTTACCTTTATTGTGCTATATGGCTCGTTTTTAGTTTTTCACTGTCATTTTCACTTGATTTGGGAAACTTGCTCCAAACCCCCGTCCCCCCAGGATTTTGGCAAAATTACGCCCCTGGCCCACTCGCTCAATTCACTCTTGTGATAGGTTCATTCTCCTTTTTTCGTACCTTGTTTGGTTATCCAAATACATGGAAATTTTTATTTTTATAAATGGGTTGTATCCCCCTTCCTATCTCGTAAAAAAAGATAAAAAATGGATTCTTTTTACTTAATTCTTCCCACGCCAGATGGCGTATAAAGCGATGACGGTGCCTCTTAACGATTATCTCTCCTGTGCTTTGGACCAAGAATCCTTAAAGAATGAGTTTGACAGCGCAGCAACCTTCTTGAGATAACGTCGAGATCTGAGAACCTCATATAGAGTCTGGCGTTTGCGTCTTCTGGTTCTAGGAGGAACCCAACACGAAACATGACCGGGTACACGACTTTGGCAAACAGTTGGTTGTCGATAAAGTTTAAAAGAAACTTAAGTACATTTGATATTTTTTAGTCTGTAATTTACCACATAGTGAATTTTGATTAGACTAACTAGTAGTAGCGACGCCAAGCGAGAACTCCGAAGTTGGTAATTCTGGGTGTCCAATCCTCGAGGAAATTTGAAGCTGCACATATATATATATATATATATATATATATATATATATATATATATATATATATATATATATATATATATATATATATATATATATATATATATATATATATATATATATATATATATATATTACTAATTTTTTACTAATTTCTAAGCAACTAATTTTATGCTTTAGGTATATTTATTCAATATACCTACATCATAAATAGCATGTCCCCTGTGTCGGCAAGGTTTTCAGTCAAAGTGAATAGCACCACAGGGAGCTCCCAAAACTGCCATAATGCTCAAACGATATTTCCTTCTGATTTTTAACGTTTTACTAGCAGGTATGCTAGAACGTTTTTAGGGACTGCCTTTTCCTGAACTTAAAAAAAAAAATTATGCTTCGATTAACCAAAAAAATATAATCAACTCTGTCTAATCATGTAATTTTTACTAAAACTGAATATATCGATCCTTAGCGCAAAATAGAAGAAGTAAAATGGCTTTTCTAAGATTTCAGTAAAAGTAGGTGTCGGCTTTTAGTTTTTATTCACTTATTTGGATCCCAATCAATTATAAATAGTTCGATCACAGAAACTGAAAAAGTTTATAAAGAACGTGATAAGGCGATTCTTTATTTTATCGAATTCCCTTAAGGAATCTTCTCAGGGTTGGAAAAATCTTGTAGAATTTTAGGCATGCATTGAAATTTCAAAGAAATAGTGAACCATTTAAGAAACGTTGAAAAAAAAACCCTCGGAAGTAAATTCAATCAGTTGCCTTCCTTGATTGAAATACATAATTTTAGCATGTTCTTGATAGTAAACATAAGTTCGGAATAATTTGCCAAAAAAAAAAAAATTATAATGGACAATGTAGGATGATTCTGTAAGGATACCGTATGGCCTCAAAGTAAATACAACACACAGTAAAAAAAAAAAAAAAAAAAAAAACTACTTTAGATTACGTCAGTTTTGGATTAGATGTAGTTACAGTAAAGTATTGTCTGCCTGTCAAAACCACAAAAAAATTACTTGACGCTCGATCAGTAATTTGGTCATGCCTCAATTTTATGAAAATTACTTTACTATGGTTTACATCTTCAAGCATTACTCAAGGCACAAAGGTATCCTGTCGCATACCTGCAACGTTTTCTAAAATTACACGTCGCTGATTGCTGATCGATGGGCTATCAAATTTCTAGACCGATCATTAAAAAAATTCGACCTCTCTCAAAAATATTGTCCCATTTCAAGTCATACGTCATCCTGTCACTCAGAATAAGGTAGAATTGAAATTTTGACTGACACAAAATATCGAGTCTGGTGTATAAGATTCCCGTTGAGTATGTTTTTGACGGAACTTAGGCATGAGAATGCAATAAAGATGTGTTTTCCTTTTTTTGTTTTATTTTACAATCCTTGAATTTTTACAGAAGGGGAAAGAAGGAAGATTGATTTCAAGTTTATGTGTTTTTTTGTTATATTTTTTTCTATTCTTTAGCATGTTCAAATTAAACAAGAGGTTTGTGTTATTGTTACTATTATTAATGTACATATGTTATTATACAAGGATCATGCACTTTTGCAGGAATTCTGGTCAGTGCTTCATCATCCCCCACCCCCGAAACATTTTGGGATATATTCTATTTCTTCCACCATTTTCTACATTTTTATAACATTTGGTCCCTAAACTACTAAAATATTGCAAAATACTGATAAATTATGCATTCATACCTGCCAAAGGTAATTCAGAGAATGTTTGTAATTTCGTTTCACTCCTTTGCTGGTATTTATTAAAGAGGGGGTCTTTTGCCTCATAATTCCCCTCTCATGAAATACATTCTTGTGAGTTTATTTTCTTGTTAATATCTATCTAAGCCTCTCTCTGTAAATTTTGCCGTCTTTTTCATAATATGCACAACGTAGCCTATACGGTTTTAGCAAAGTGGGAAAACAAGTAAGGAGCGACCCGGCTCAATATTAACCGAAACTCTAAAAATTGGAATTTTGATACCAATAGTTACGTCAAAAGAGTCGTATTTTTACGCTGATTCTAAATATGTAATTTTCATCAAGTTTAGTTCTACCCATCAAAAGTTACGAGCCTAAGAAATTTTGCCTTATTTTGGAAAATAGCGGTAAACAACCCCTAAAAGTCCAAGTATCTTAACGAAAATCTCACCATCAGATTCAGCATATCAGAGAACCCTACTATAGAAGTTTCAAGCTCTTATCTGCAAAAATGTGGAATTTTGTATTTTTTCCCTGAAGACAGATCTCGGATGCGTGTTTATTTGTTTTTTTTTTCTTTTTCCTATGGGTGCTTGTATCGACCCAGTGGTCCTAGAATGTCGAGAGAGGGCTCATTCTAACGGAAATTAAAATTTTAGTGCCCTTTTTAAGTGACCAAAATTGGAGGGCATCTAGGCCCCTCCCACTCTCATTTTTACCCAAAGTCACTGGATCAAAATTTTGAGATAGCCATTTGGTTCAGCATAGTCGAAAAAACCTAATAATTATGTCTTCCGGGACGACTTAATCCCCTACAGTTCCCGGGGTAAGGGCTGCAAGTTACAAACTTTGCACAGGCATTTTCAGTCGGACTTTTTCACGTTGATGGGGGGTTGGGGGAAGGTGTTACGTGGGAGGATCTTTACATGGAGGAACTTTCATGAGGGAAGAAAATTTCCATGAAGGGGCCGCAGGATTTTCTAGCATTATTAAAAAAAAGCAATGAGTAAATAAATAAAAAAAAGTTTTTTTCAGGTGGAAGTAAGGAGCAGCATTTGAACCTAAAACGAACAGAAATTATTACATATCTAAGGGGTTCGTCTCCTCAACACTCACTCTTTACGCTAAATTATTTTTCAATAATTTCAACTATTTATTCTACGGCCTTTGTGTTTCAGGGGTCATTCTTAAAGAATTGGGACCAAATTGAAGCTTTAGCGTAAAGAGCGAGGTATTGACGAGGAGGAGAACCCCTTCATATACGTAGTAAAAATATACAAATATAAAATTTCTTTACGTAAGTTAATTCGTGAGTTACGTATATTTATTACTAATAAAAACATTCGTAAAAAAAAGTTTTGGTTGCCTTTTTAATTAACCAAAAATAGGAGTGCAACTAGGCCTCCTCCCCCACCCCTTATTTTATCAAAATCGTCAGATCAAAACTATGAGAAAGCCATTTAGCCAAAAAAATTAATATGCAAATTTCATTTGAATTATTCATGTGCGGGGAGCAAAAATCAAAACATGCATTATTTAAAAAACGTTCAAAAATTAAATAAAAAAACAAGTTTTTTAACTGCAAGTAAGGAGCGACAATAAAACTCAAAGCTAATAGAAATTATTCCGTATATGAAAGGGGGTGTCCCCTCCTCAACGCCTCGCTCTTTACGCTTAATTTTTTTATTGTTTTAAAAAGTAGAGTACTGAGAAAGAGTCAAACTCTAGGGTAAAGAGCGAAGTGTTGAGGAGGGGACAACCTGCTCAGTTTGGGGTTTAATGTTATTCTTTACTTTCAGGATAACAGCGTAGACCAGAAATATTCCGAGAAATCAAGAGGGATTAAATATCAATTTCACATTTTTTGTTTTTAAAGTTGTTTTGCCCCTTCCCTGAAAAATATCCCCCCCAAACATAAGTCCTGGAAGCCTCCTTGGGGATTATTATATCAATTTCTACCTCCATCTTCCCCTCGTCTCTCCCTTAGAAAAATCTGTATCTAACCGAAGGCTCAATGAGAGTTGGGATGTTTTGGCATTAAAATGCTCGCTTTGAGGCATCCTCCCTCCCTATCTACAAAACAATCAGAGAACCCCATTATAGAGGTTCAAAGCCCTTATATGCAAATGCTTAAAATTGTAAAACAACAGGGATTTTACATAAGACAGCGAAATTTGTTTAGACCTCAAAAATATTACTTATAGATGGGGGACTGAACCTTCCTCATCCCCACCTCCGCCTCATGGTCGTAGAAACTTGGGAAGATGCTCACTCTATCAGAAATTGAGAGTTCTAGTCCCTTTTATAAGTTGAAAGGGATTGAAGACCAACCCGCCGGAGGGGGTGGGGTGGGGGTATTTTCCGCTGGAGTATTGTCCGTGGGAGAATGAATGCCTGGCCCTGCCATGTATATTACTGCTGGCAGCCAAAAGAATACAGAAAGGATAAAATGATTGATAAGGTTTCCCCATCTACCTTAAACCTGCACTCCTTCCCCCCTGCCGTCCAGAAATTAAGTTTTTATTTACCTGTGTTTTACCCTAGCATAGGCCAGAGCAGTGAACATTAGTGCTCGCTCATTTTCAAGGTAAAAAAAATATTCGTATCCCCCACCCCCTCAATATGTCCAGTTAATCTAAACAGAACTCGACTGTATTTACGCATAAAATGAAGCTAAAATGTTAAATGTAAAGGGTTCATTAGTGTGGAACCTTTTTCACTAGTAATGAATTCTTTTCTTTTCATTTTTGTCCTAGGGCTTTATCAAGCAATTGAACTAACAGAATTCAGCTTAAAAAAGAATATAATAAATAATTATATTATGTTATTTATTCCTCTGCTGAATTTGAGGGTTATAATTGCAGTTATTTAACCCACCTCCTACCTTTGCGGAATACAAAGTTATTATTTTAACCATTCAGGTACATAACTGCTGGCAGTCAAAAGGATACCGACACGGTAAATGATTGATTTGTTGTTCTCTGCAGATTTTACGGATGGTTAAGTAGGACTACAATTCTGCACATGCTTTTGATTTTGTGATTTCATGGTGTATTTGGACACCATTTAGGCATCTAAGGAGGCTAATTTCTATTTACGCCACTATTTCCAATTGAAATGAGATGAAATTCTGCAGATTTGATACGGATTTGTGTATATGATGGATTTTTGAATTTATAATATTTTGCAAATTTTTAATATTATTTCGAAATATTATAGAGTAAAAAGCTAAAATCTCAATGACAGTGATTAGCCCATACGTAAAAATTATGAAAGGGGTGCATTTCTTTTGGGGCTAAGTAAAGGGAGTCAATTTTGCCGGCAGTCTTAATTGTATCAAAAATACTGGGCCTTGAAACTATCCATACTGTGTGTATGCTCCTTGTAGCTAATTTGTTGGTCCTATTAATCTGTAACCACCGCATTAGCTAAAACATCGGAATAAAATAAAAATCTCTTAAATTAGCAGCCAAAAAATGGCTTGATGATGATAATTTTATTAAGTGATTAAACCTTTACAAGTATTTCACTCCTAAATGTCTACAAACTAACACTACAAAAAAAAAGAAAGAACAGGAATAAAATGAAACTAATAAATGCTACAATCAAAGGCAACAATCATGTATAAATATCAACTATTAACATCAAACCAGTCTTCTAGTTGAATATAAAAATCTGTTCAAACATTTCCTTAACACTTTATCAGAAACTACTGAACTAGGACAAAATGAGAAATTAATTCCTAGAGATTGGAGTTCTAGTTCCGTACCAAAACGTTGTAAAAAATAAACAAGGCAAGTGAAAATGAAGTGGTGAAAGTTTCACTTTCACCACAAATGCACTCTCCGCTTATAACTTTTCCAATTTTATTTAAGAAATAATTTAACCGAGTATTACCTGTTATAATTTGCGTTAGCTGGTGTGTAATATTCGTTTTAGAAGCAGCTATTAAATGGTCTTTTGATTGAAAGAATTGTATTGGCCATGAACTCACTCTATTAGTGAAACCTTGATACCACCTTTCATAGAGAGCAATTTTCAGTTTACGTCTATCTAAGCGAAAGGGAACTGAGCTATCATCTGATTGAACATCCAAAAAAAAATGTCTAAGTTTTTATTTTTCCCATATCTTCATCATCATTGCTTGAAAATGAAAGTAAGTAAACTGAATTCAACTATTTTTTTTTTTTTTGATATTTTGTTTCCAAATTTTTCTAATACATGAAAATTTTGTTAATAAATGAAAATTTGTTAAAGTTTGGCCTGAAAATTTTTGAGACGCAGAGGAGGGGCTGCCAATCAAGACTCTGCCCTAGGTACAAGCAAACCCTGAGCCGCCACTGAAGACGGTTATAAAAAGCAATTTGTTTCTATTATGGATGTAAGAGTTTATTTCCCAATAAAAAACATGGTCAAAAATTGACTTTTTGAACTGTTTTTAGTTCTAGTCTTTGGGTTTTGTAGCTCACTTTTGTATTATTAATTGTCTACTGTAAAGCTTCTAAAAAGGATCAAAAGCCGTTACAAATATATGCTGCTGCCAATAAAATATCCCACTCCAATGGAAGGGAAAGGCACAAGCTCTAGTATGCCCCCTCGTGTTTCATGCTTAGATTTGACTAAGTTTTTCGTCGTTAGATAGCTTTTCTGGGGAAACCCCTGGAAAGGAAAAATACATTTAAAAAGTGTATTTAAATAGGTATTGAACTATTTAAATCTTGGTATAAACAAAACTTCGGGTAGCAATTAATGTTTATGTGAGAAAAGAGGATGAAATATATGTCAAACTCATTTAGCCTACTCTACTATTCATGGCAGTTTGTAATGTAAACTAGTAGCCTCAGTGAAAACTTTACACTTAATTCACCTCAATATAATGTATTTTTGAGGGGTCGCTCTCTCTCAGAAATCATGTACACCAGGTGGCGCGTGCCAAGTGGGGTGGAACTGCGCCAAGCGTTCTAGGGTGTATGCCAAGCGTTTTGGCGACGGTGTAAAGCATGGCGGAACTATGTTCTACACGTCGCGTTCCGTGATGGGAACTCAATTTCAACTCAGCATTTTGTGTTATTCTACAGCCTTTGACGCAGCTAAGATCCATCGTAAATTTCGTACACGCTCGATTTCATCGGTCTCCATCAGCTAGGGTAACTAAAAAAGTTTGTTGCTTCTGTCGGTCCTTAGATTTTTTTTCGTAGGGGGGTGGGTGGGTGTAATAGTATAAAAATGTATGATAATTTGAATAAGAAGTACAAAGAGGATTTTTTGCGGGGGAGGGGCAGGCCCTGAGGCTTTCTATATATGTGCATGCTTCTGTCCAACGTTCAAAACTTTATTCATTTATTTTATTATATATTCCGTTTTTCAGTTTCCTTTTTTTCCTTTTCCTTTGTTTTCAGTTTCAGTTTCCGTTTTCAGTTTCAGTTTCAGTTTCCTTTTTTTCCATTGGACAGTACTGCTGTGTATGCTCCTTTCTCAACCAGCTTTATTTGGAGCTTCAGTCTTTCTTCGTCCGATGAAGTCCCGATTTTTTCGTTTTGAGTGTTCAATTTCTATGTTGCTTATGTTGCTTAAAATTTGTACTAAAGAGGAGCCCTCAGTCAATTCTCTAGTGGCGATCCCCTCTTGTTTTCAGGCATGCACCTGATTAGTGGTCTGAAATACGCATGATCGCTAATGATTTCAAAGTATGTTCGCCATCAAACTTGTTTATTAATGACATGATTGTTTATTCGATCAGTATAACCGCAAAAAAATATTGTTTCTGTCATTTCTTTTTTCAGTCTGCCACTGGCACGAATCACCGTTGTCATTAAGGTGTGTTGTCGTGTGTATTTTTTCCATGGTTTGATTGACAAACACCAGAATGAAATTTTCTGTTTGGATTCCATCAAATTTTAGCTGTCACTTCGCCCATATGACCGAAATTGATTTCCGTGAGATTATGATCACTTTTGAGGTGTTGGGAAATTCTGAAAAGTGACTGTTTTAAAGATAGGATTTTGTGGGCTATAGATTAGAAAAGACAATTTGGTTTCGGTTAATCGACTGGCGTTGTATTTGTGTCATCAGATATGTCGTCAATTTTTCTTAAAAAAAAAAACATAAAAATGTGTTTGAGTTATATCAACTATTATGGACATCAAATTTTTAGGTTCACAAAACTTATTGTCAAGAGAAAATTTCAGGTCTTCATTATTTGTGAAATGAAAATTTTAATCAAAAGCTTTTATTTCTGGTAATTCCTGAAATCGAGAAAATGAGACATAATAAATAAAAAACTGTAAATAGCACGAAAACCACGATTTTGTGATTTTCTCTTAGTTTAGTATCAATTTAATCAGGTTTTATTTACCTTATTTTGCCACCTAATTTAGGGCTGCCATCTGGACCAAAATATCGAAACCACCATTAAAATTTGAATAAGATGTGTCCAGATATTCCAAAAAATTAGGATTTTAGATGGGAGCAGTGACACAAAGTTTCATTCCCCCCTGGCTACGCCCCGGATTCCGACAAGACCCAACTTGTCCTGATTATACAAAATATTGTTACATGCTTGGCTCAATTGCCGAACTAAGGCCATCTGTTAGCGCAACATAAATGCAGCCTCATGCAATATCATTTGATTACTTGGAGAAATTTTCTTTAGCAATTATCAAGTGTTTGTTCGGATGACGCTCTCCGAAATCCCAGATTAGGTGATGATTGAAAACGCAGTGATATATTTGACTGAAAATAATGTGAAAATTCGAAGCGACAGGTCGTTTTCAGAAAGGCATGTTTATGAAGAGTGTTTTAGAAACTAAAAGTGACTCAGAAAAATGGAATTCTAAACTTTACCTCTCATTCTAGGCAATCAATTTTAAATTCTTGGATCAACCTGCCTGATCCTCGTGGCAGGCATTTAAATCCATTTTTCAGTATAAGTCCAACTTTCCAATATATTTGCCACTCTCCCGACGTACTATCTACTATAATTCCCAAATATCCATTATAATGGACAACTTTCCATTATAATTATCACTAGCAATTATAATGGATGATTTTCCGTTATAATTGCAAATCCGAACGTGATTACCAGTGGAGCCTCTGAAAGAAGCGAATATGTTTGACTCTAGTTCGGGATCGTGGAGTGACATGAGAGGTGTAGCATAAGTGGGAGATGGTATCGACGGCAATGAGGGGGGGGGAATAATGCTAGGTCTTTGTCTCATTCAATTGGACTATTTGTCTTGGCTTTCTTTCTACAATTAGCCATGACTTGATGCCCACAACTATTCCATTTTAATTCAAGAAAGGTGGAAGCAAGGTGGAATTAGTTTCTCAAGGAAGCCGAAAATCCTGAACGCAAATACCAACTGCCGAAATGGTGTTATTCCCGCATAAAATGTCACTGTGGAAAGTTTTTTTTTGCTAATGTCGGCACAGTAAATTGATGGGAGAAGTTGACTGTTATCAGGGACTGCGGAATCAATGTTACACTACCATTTTGACTACAACCTGACTTACATGGGGTTTACATTTATTCTGAAAAAATATGGTCCGGCAACTGCTTCTGCCGGAATAAGTTCCATTTGGTTGTGGTCTAAATAAATTATACTGCATAAAGTTTTACCTCATTTCTATAGTACTGTCTCAGTGCATCGACAAGATCCAAATTGGATATGTCAACCCTACCCTAATAGTACAATTTACTAGTCTTGTTTTTTAATTCTTCCCACTGAAATAAATCCTTAGTCTACGTGCCTGAACTGAAAGATGAGCCAGGCTAATCATAGTTTATGGCTCATTATTTAGTTCTTCGGCGTTTTTTTATATGTTTGTTTTCTAGAGAGAGTGAGCGTTGAGGAGAGAGAGAGAGTTTACTAGTCACTAGTAAATATATTTTAATATCACACGTGAGGATGTAGTGATTACCTCCAATTTTGTCCAAGGCCCAAGCTTCTTCAGTGAAGTTTAATGACTTATTGCCCCCTCAAAACGGGTGGACCGAGCGTGATGCGCTGTCTTCTGTTTATTTATATTCCAGATGGGGCCCAGTATAATGTATCGACATGGAGCCATCTATTGGCTCAGTCTGCTCAAATGAGTCATGTCCCAAACACCTTCAACTCCTCATTGTTGTATCATTTGTTACTAATGGCTGGTCAGTGTCCGCCCTTGACATTTGACATTCTATCGGCTCAGTGGATCGGATAGATTTCGTGATGCAATTGTTCTCTAAGCTGAAAAGTTTCTTCTTTGCACTACTGTTGGGTGATATTTTCATTTAATTATTTATTCATATTTTTACATTTGATATTCAGTGCATCGATATTTCGAATCTGTTTTGGGCTTCGATACAGTCTTGGTTTTGACAAATTTCAATCACGAAGATCGTAACTAAAGAGTATTTTGCATGCTTTTTGTAAACTTCGAATAGTATACAATCAATGAAGATTCAAAATAGAAAAAGCTTTTGCAAATGATCAAGAATAAGAAGAATAAGCTAATAAATCATATCACTCAAACATACTGATACATAACGTATATAAGACGTTTTGGCTATGTATCAATGTGTCATTAAGTATCAGTCTGCTCTGTATCAGTATGTATGAATAATTGTATTTAACACTTTATTCTTCTTACTCCCGGTCATTTGCGAAGACTTTTCTAAGTTGGGTCTTTACTGCTGGGTTCACCGGTAGATGGCGGAAAAAGCCGACGATAACAAAATCTTCCAAATTTCGTTTTAGATATCAATATTGCCGTCTCGATATTTGATGCTTCATCCGGTATATCGATGTTGAATATCGTCGCACACAAATCTGCGTTCTTTAAAAGGCTCCATGGGTCACGGCCCTTGCTGAGTATAGAGAACACATTACTTTTAAATTTTATTTTACTTTCAATTCAAATTTTGGTATCTTTAAACATATTGAGCTGCATTAGTCAATAATTATCCAGAAAGATTCTATGCACTCGGTTTAAACTATACATATCTTGGGGACGTTACAATTGTCAGTTTTTGGGTACCATCTGTATACTCTGGAAACTGTTGTCGTAATTTAAAGGTTTTGTAATTTTATTATTATCAAATGTAAGGCATGGCGAATCCCAACTGTCATTAGTAACTGCACAATTTAATAGATTTTCATCTTTGATAAAGACATCGTCACTTTTCGCTCAGTCATGGTATGTTTGTTCAACTGCAAATTGCTTCTGATCTAAACGAATTGAACAATAGTTTGTCAAACCACAAAGGCTTCAGCTTTTGCATCACCTTATGGTTTGGAACAGGGAAATCTTTTCAATTGGTGTGAACGCACGTTCTTATCTGACACTTGAAGAAAGGATTATTGTTTGGATTTGAATAAGAATAGCATTTCATCGGATTTAGTTTTTTATTTTGAATTTGGTTGGGGAGCTGGCATCTACAGTTTTTTTAGACATGGAAATGTCACTGATTTTTTTTCTCAGCTCTTCAATTTCTCTTTTTGAATACTAAATAGCGTATTAAATAGTTTTGTCCTGTCATCAGTCATTTTGTCGTTCAATCTATCTGTCCAAGTATCGAACCAAGAAAAGCCGAAGAAAAGCATGACGTCACATGAAATTCTCCAATATGAGGGGATGAGAAGATGTTGAGAGTAAAGGAAATGGCAACTCGTTTTAGGGAGCAAATGTGGAGCTCTGAAGAGAGGACTATTTGTCCAAAATGGAAGGTAAAGAGGAATTGGATAAGAAAGAAAAAATATTACCAAGAAATGTAGGAAGATTACCAACAAATTCTAAACTTTAAAAAAAAAAAACATATAGGACTGAGCGTATTGAAATACTAAGCAATTAGCGTACATCAATGTCGTTTTTATTTTTGTCGATGGATCCAGATGAGAACGTAGGGGCACTTTCTGCCTTGGACAAGTGAGTTAAAGGATTCGGGAGAACCCTCAGAGGAGGAATAAAAGGAACTATAGGAAGAACAGACAAAGAAAGAATAATAGACGAATATAAGCAGCATGATTGACAAGTAATATTGATTGAGCAATAATTGGAAATATACCCGCACGGATCAGGAAATGTATTTACCCAAATTTCTAACATCCTTATTACAATCTGTTAGTGTCTTATTTAGAAAATTTCAAATGCAAGTTAGTTCTACATTCAAGTATTGAGAGGCAAACCTGTGAAAATATAAATCTTCACGGATAATTCTGGAGTCAGCTTACGTTAACGCAAGGGCGCATCCAGGATTTTTTTCGGGGGGGGGGGTTTGTAATAAAGAAAACTTAAAAACGAATGTGTATTTTTGTTACGTTTTTACGAGCCGGATTTTTTTCTTTTTTTTGGGGGGGGGAGGGGTTCAAGCCTAGCAACCCCCCTCATTCGTACGGTTTTGAAAGAGTGTCAAGTATGCTGGTTATAAATGATCAAATAATATTTGGATTATACTTTTACTTTGGCTAAAGTTTTCAGATACGCATGAATTTGGATTGTAGAATGTTGTTAAGTTTTATACTTTTTTATGGCACTTGGTATTAACCAAGTGACATAGCAATCGCCAGTTCTGTCGGTCTGTCTGTCTGTTTGTCGGTCTGTCTGTCGGTCCCGGTTTTGCTACTTTAGGCACTTCCAGGTAAGCTAGGACGATGAAATTTGGCAAGCGTATCAGGGACCGGACCAGATTAAATTAAAAATAGTCGTTTTCCCGATTTGACCATCTGGGGGGAGTGGGGGGCCGGTTAATTCGCAAAAAATAGAAAAAATGAAGTATTTTTAACTTATGAGCGGGTGATTGGATCTTAATGAAATTTGATGTTTGGAATGATATTGTGTCTCAGAGCTCTTATTTTAAATCCCGACCGGATCTGATGACATTGGGGGGAGTTGGAGGGGGGAACCTAAAATCTTGGAAAACACTTAGAGTGGAGGGATCGGGATGAAACTTGATGGGAAAAATAAGCGCAAGTCCCAGATACATGATTGACATAATCGGAACTGATTCGCTCTCTTTGGGGTAGTTGGGGGGGGGGGAGTAATTCTTAAAAATTAGAAAAAATGAGGTATTTTCAACTTACGAACGGGTGATCGGATCTCAATGAAATTTGATATTTAGAAGGATATCGTTTCTCAGAGCTCTTACTTCAAATCCCGACCGGATCTGGTGACATTGGGGGGAGTTTGGGGTGGGGGAACCTAAAACTTGAAAACACTTAGAGTGGAGGGATCGGGATGAAACATGGTGGGAAAAATAAACACAAGTCCTAGATAGATGATTGACATAAACGGAACGGATCCGCTCTCTTTGGGGTAGTTGGGGGGGGGTATTTCTGAAAAATTAAAAAAATTAGGTATTTTTAACTTACGAACGGGTGATCGGATCTCAATGAAATTTGATATTTAGAAGGATATCGTGGCTCAGAGCTCTTATTTTAAACCCGACCGGATCTGGTGACATTGGGGGGGGGGGGTTGGGAGGGGGAAACCTAAAACTTGGAAAACACTTAGAGTGAAGGGATCGGGATGAAACTTGGTGGGGAAAAAAACACGAGTCATAGATACATGATTGACATAACCAGAACGGATCCGCTCTCTTTGGGGTAGTTGGGGGGGGGGGGTTATTTCTGAAAAATTAGAAAAACTTAGGTATATTTAACTTACGAACGGGTGAACTCCATGAAATTTGATATTTAGAAGGATATCGTGTCTCAAAGCTCTTATTTTAAATCCTGACCGGATCTAGTGACATAGGGGGAAGTTTGGGTGGGGAAACCTAAAATGATGGAACACGCTGAGATTGGAGGGATTGGGATGAAACTTGGTTTGAAAAATAAGCAGAAGTCTTGCATACGTGATTTACATAATTGGAACGGATCCGCTCAATTGGGGGGGGGGGGTAATTCTGAAAAATAAGAAAAAATTACGTATTTTTAACTTACGAAGGAGTGATCGGATCTTCATGAAACTTCATATTTAGAAGGACCTCGTAACTCAGATATCCTATTTTAAATCTCAACCGGATCAAGCGTAATTGGGGGGGGGGGCAGTTGGGGGGACCGGAAATCTTAGAAAATACTTAAGGCGGTGAGATCAGGATGAAACTGGATGGGAAGAATAGAAACCTGTCTAAGATACGTGACTGACATAACTGGACCGGACCTGCTCTCTTTGGTGGAATTGGGGGGGGGGGGGGGTAGTTTTGAAAATTGATGGTTTTGTAACTTACAAAAGGGTGACCAGATCTTAATGAAATTTGATATTTAGAAGGATCTTGTGCTTTAAAGTTGTAATTTCAAATTCCGACCAGATCCTGCTACATTCGGGGGAGTTGGAGGGGGAAACCGGAATTCTTGGAAAACATGAAAATTGGAGTATTTTTATCTTACGAATAGATGATCGTATCGTAATGAAATTTGATTTTAGAAGGAATTCATGTCTCAGAGCTCTTATTTCAAATCCCGACCAGATCTTTTGACATTGTGGGGAGTTGGAGGGGGAAATCTTGGAAAAACACTTGGAGTGGAGGAATCGGGATGAAGCTTGGTGGATAGAATAAACAAATGTCCTTGATACGTGATTGACAGAATCGTACTGGATTCGCTCTCTTTGGGGGAGTTGGGAGAGGGGTTCAGTGATTTGGCGAGTTCGGTGCTTCTGGACGTGCTAGGGCGATGAAAATTGGTAGGCGTGTCAGGGAGCTGCACAATTTGACTTGATAAAGTCATTTTCCCAGATTCGACCATCTGGGGGTCAAAAGGGAGAGGAAAAATTAGAAAAAATTAGGGATTTATAACTTACGAGTGGGTGATCGGATCTTAATGAATTTTGATATTTAGAAGGACTTTGTGACTCAGAGCTCTTATATTTTAAATCTTGACCGGCATTAAGCCTCTTATTTTTCTTTTTAAATCAATCTATTGATTCATAGAATTTCGTTAGAGCTCATACCATATGATCTCTTGGCTCTTAGCTCTTCTCGCCTCGTCACAAGTGCCATATGAGCTCTTAGCTCTTGTTCTTCTATGTATGTCTTATAAGCATATCTGAGGAACTGACCCCCCCCCCTGCCTGAACAGGTTTTGTGGTATAGCTTTAAAGACAATTTCGCAAAAGAAATTTTCGTAAAAGAAATTATAAAAACTTGGTATTTGGCAAACTCTAATCTATCCTGGTTATTTTAGTCTCTTTTGCTTTTTGGCAAAATAAGTGTATTTAGACTGCAAATGTGTCCCTTCAGAAGCCTAATACAGCTTTGCGTCTCTTAGTCTCTTTTGCTTTTTGGCAAAATAAGTGTATTTAGACTGCAAATTTGTCCCTTCATACTTTTTTCTGTACAAAATTTGAACTTGCAGTATGTTTTGCTTTGTGAAAACCATCGTATTACAGCTTTGACGAAACTAGATTACTTATCATTTGCTCTAGAGTTACTTTCTTCACAGTAATACCAAAAGAAAATAATTATCAGATTTTTAATCTCAAATATTCCATCATTTATCTTCATCCTTCCTTAGATGATGGCTAATTAATGTCATAATTATATCATTCAAAAGTTGTCGCAAGAACCTGGGGAAATATGCAGAACAAGTAAATCATTGAGGGATTTTCTGTTTTTCGAAGCGAAGTGTTTGTATTCGGCTTAAACGCTAATACTAATGTATTCGGCCTAAACGTTAATACTAATTTATCCGGCCTAAACGCTAATACCAATGTTTTTTCTTAAATCTTACTCGTTAATTTTACGTTCTCATGATATAGATTTTTATCAAATATAAAATTGAAAGAAATTCAAATTAAAACAAGAACCTTTGTGCTGGCAGAGGGATGACATAAAAAACTACGTTGCAAAGTAGTTATTTATATGTCACCCCATCGGATGAAATATAAAAAATAGCTTTAGCTTTTCTGTCCTAAAAGGCTTAGCAATGGCTAAAATGGAAACTAGAAAGAAAGTGTTGGCATTCGTGACATATCCGGATGACTTTCTATTTCAAGTTCGGCAAAAACTCCCTGTTTTCTAGTTCAATTTTTCCAGATCGAACCTTTTTTAATTTTGATACTTGTGAAAATAGTATATATATAATATATATATATATATATATATATATATATATATATATATATATATATATATATATTATTGCTACCCATATATAAAAGTGATTTTTCTTCTTGTTCAAGGTGGGGGGGGGGGCTGTAGCTTCACTCTAAGGAATTTTCAAAAGTAGCAATTCCAATGAAGCAGTTTTCATTTCGATCTGACACCATTTTCGAAGGTTTTCCGGCTATCTTTTGAAATTCCTATAAATTTGTGTTCGCATTAAATTTTACCATTGATATTAATTGAAATAATAGCTACTCGTTTTGAATCAGCTACAAATGACAGTTTTTTTCTCACTTAGTTTTTTTTTTCAAAGAGCGTTTTGATATGTTCGGTTACTATGGGCTTGATTACTATGGGCTATTTACTAAATTGCAGCGAATGCTGCAACCACGATCCCGTAGTAACATCTCCTGTTCTAAGTCTTGGACGTTTATGTAACCTAGGCTCACTGTAAGCAGGCATGTTCGTGTCGATGCACTGTCCTGTTTCCTGTTTTTCCTGTTTTTATCCTGTATATACTTATCCTATTTTTATCCTGTCTAAATATCCTGTTTTTAGTCATTCTACTTAATTTTTTTCATTACCTTTTGTCGTACAGTGGAGTATCAAAATTGATAAGCATTCAGGATGAATTGCTATTTTCCATGTTATATGTCAGGTAAACAGGCCTAATTAGCTGAACTAAATAAGGTGGAAGTCATTGGAACAACCCTTCCTTGTTTAATTATTATGTTGCTTTCGTTTCCTATACCCCTTTTCTTTAAAGGGAGCAATTAAGATAAGGCCAATGGCTTTCTTATGGAAAGAATGGCTTTGCGAACCCTTTCAGTAGCCAGTCACGTGTAAAGAAAATAGATTTAATGATGTGGAAAGTCGGTGTAGGAAAATAATGTTCTGTAGTTTCATAATCTTCGTTAATATAGGTGCTTCAACGCTGTAAAAATGCTAATAGAATGTAGATACATTTTAACCACTTCAACGAAATTCTGACTGTTTCACGTTGATCGAAATTTTGTTTTTGAAGTAGGTCCTTATCACAGAAATTGATTCAGGGTTGGGTTCAAGCTTTTTTCTGAGGGGTGCGGATGGATAACAACGCGATGGGTATTAAAAAGCCAAAACATATAAAATTGTATTCACTTTTTCATGGCGCGGGGAAGGTCTAGATTCTCAAGCCCTCTCTTGGATATAGTCTTGTTTTGAAAAAAAGAGATTGTTTTGCGGACAAGATAAATGTTCGCCAAGATGAAATTACTTTTGAATAACTAATTTTCAAAAACTTTATCAATCACAGCCATATTTTCATAGCAAAATTATTCTTTACAACAAGAATTTTATTTTTATTTTTTTATATTGGGTAAAGAGTTATTTTGGGTAGCCTTGAATATTTGCCAAGTATTTATTGTACAGTCGTAAAGAATATAGTTCATACATTTTGAATCCACACAGTTGGGACTCTTTCGTAATGGAGTAAAAAAAAAAAAAAAAAAAAAAAAAAAAAAAAAAAAAAAAAAACACGTTGATGAAACCAGAGAAAACTGAATTAGGGAGAATTTAAATTCTGTTTAATTTAACAAATATTGGTTACCTTTACAGTTGTAAATTAGTTGTAAGTAAGGTTAAAACTCTTTTGAAAAACAAAAAAATGACTAATACCTAAAGAGCAATGAGATTACATGTGTTTTTTGACATCCCTCTTTCATTTAATCTGAAAAACCTGTATCTTCGGTTGTTTACGTCTTGAAAATAAGGAATACTATGCAACCTAAAAAATTGTAAGTTGTTACAACTTAAAACTTAGTTTAATTCAACTAAAAACAGGTTTGAACGACGTTATTTGCCATTTCTTCATTTCATTTGTTTCATTCATTTGATTTGCCTTATAAAGACAAATCTCGCTATGATAGGGTGGAGGGTAGTGGGTAAAAAATGTAAAAGGTAAAGGATGTGGCACTAGACCCTTAAGGTCCGAACCTGCGGTGCTGATCTCTGTCTCAAGGCCCTTCAGCCAGGAAGTGCAATGAGGGGATGAACCATCCTGTGCTTTTACACACCCTTCCTGTTTACCTTCCCTAGATTTCTCCGGGTACCCATTTAGAGCTGGATCGACCCTGACTGAGCTTACAGAGTCACGCCACTGACCCTCGTCCCAAACCAAATAATTGGGTAGCTTGGATTCGAACTCTCGCCCTCTCGGAAAAAGGATCCTAAACAGAGTGCACCAATCCACGCAACATGGGGGGGGGGTGATCTACCCTTTTTGGTTACGTCTTGATTGGTTACCCATTTCATCGCCACATGGAATGATTAGAGTAATAAATTGATTCTTATGGTTTTATATGACTACACAATATTCCACCCAGATATGTGAGTGAAATGAGATTCTCTCAAAATCTCAGAATTTTTACGAGTTTTCATATGTTTATGTATATATTTTATGTCATTTGCCATTTTTGCTATTTATTTCAATGTTGTGCATAGGGCTGCCAATGAGAATTAAGCAATTTTCCAAGAATCATTAGCAAAAAGTTTTAAAGCTAAAAAAAAATAATAAATATTAAATAATAATAACAGTATACACTTAATATACTTTTTGAGGGTAATGTTTAATAGCCTAAATACTTTTTTTCTGACATCCCAAGCTCAGGGTGGAAATTAGAAAATACAAGAGATTCAAAAGAGTGGCAACCCTGGTTGTTCCTCTTTTCAAAACTTTTTTTTTTTTTTACGGCCAATGTCCAATGTTCTGCTGAAGCTTTCTGTTTAATTGATACCATATCATTTAAATTTGACTTCAATTTATTAGAAGCCTCAATAGATAGCTGGTTTTCAGCTAAATTGCGCCATCGGATTTCTGAAAACGTAAATTCATTTTTTTCTAAGAAACGAAATTAAACCTTTTCGAAAATAAGCTTTCCTCATCGTCGTCCCAATGATCTAAAATATCTTCCTTTTTTAGACTGTGCCAGCTTAGACTTGAACTTACGGTTTTAATTTTAACGTAGATAACTTTCGAAGACCACACTGCCTTTCCGTGACGAAAGTAAAACAATTCAAAATAGGGATGAAACCTTTTTATTGACAGTGAATAGTTTTACTGCTGATGATGAACACTGTATACGTGTTCGAAATATGCAGTTAAATAATTATATATCTATTCACTGTCAAAAAAAGGTTTCATCCCTATTTTGAACTGTTTTACTTACGGTTTTAATGTTCCAAATTGGATTAAAGGATTATATTATTCACACAGAAATTCATACACTATTATTTACAATAGCAGTTCAAAGAATATTACGTACGCAGGAATTTTCTTTGGGTGGCGGGTGAATAACAAGAAAGCAAGTTTAGCCTATTTGACAATTTGACGAAGAAGTGTCCATAAATTAAAGGAAATTTAGGAGTTTTTAGGAAACTAGGGCCCGAGGCCATCCCTCCTGCATTCCTCCCTGTTTTCATGACATAATTAATTTCGTGAAAATTGATAAAAATTGAAATTTCTGCCTTAAATTACCATTATACAATCTGGATATACTATTATTTAATTCATTGAAATACTTCGCATAAACTACTTTTAACGATTCTAAAAGAGCCAGTCAAAGGCAGCAGCACATTGTGAAAACTTACTTTCATTAATTAAGTTTTTGCCATTTGATGTGTCAACCGTTCTTCACCATCTGGTGGACACCTCGAAGTGCCAATTCTTCTGCCAAGCTTCAGATGTTTCTGCCGTGCTTCTTCGTTTCATGCACGGGGCACGGGGCAATGCACAATGTGTGGTGCGGGCATCCTGGTGTACGCGAGTGGTGAGAGTGGGCAATACCTAGGCGTCTTTTGAGGGCAAAAGCCTTGTTTCCTCATACGCCATCAATAAGTAGTCCCGATCTTTCCTTGTTTTTGATCATAACTGTACAAGAATTGATGTGTTATTGGTCTGTAGTTGCTTCTTGTCTGACGGGCCCAATTAAAGATAACGGGCAAAGAAAACCGAAAAAGAGAGACTGAAAGGCAAAAAAAGAAAGTAAATAAATGAAGAAAGTGGATCAGAAATTTTAGTAAAAGCGTGAAACATTTTCTGACAGACATTCAAGTGCCGATTTGTAGTAGTTCTGTATAACGTCCTTGAAGACAAGAAGCACATATATATATATATATATATATATATATATATATATATATATATATATATATATATATATATATATATATATATATATATAAGCTTTCTAAGGGAGTTCGACAAGGGTCTGTTTTAAGCCCCAACATGTTCAATTCTGCAATTTGTTCCGTAACTAGACTCATTCGAAGGACATTTTTCTAAAGGGTGTGGATATCAGTTTTATTTCATATGCAGACGATTCGTTGCTCCTTAGCAACACGCTAAGGGGTTTACAAGATAATCTTCACTTCCTAGTGACCCTATACAGAAGAATAGAACAACGGGCCAAGATTGAAAAAACGGAATTTATTGTTCTTAATGGTGTTAATTCCGCAGATATTAATCTCGTCATCGATAGTATTAGAATCCAGTAATCACAGTCTCTTAAATACCTTGGTATCACTTACGGCGAGACCCTTAGATCCATTAGAGGCCTGTTGACCGATTCAATCTGTAGGTCTATTACATCGACCTATGGAACAACAGTGAAATGCAAGAGGTCATTCCAAGAGGAAGAGGTCATTCCAAGAGGTCATTCCAAGAGTGAAGTGCAAGAGGTCATTCCATCTTTCTTATAAATTCTAAACTTTTCAATGTCGTTGTCTCTCCCATAATTTGGTATATATCGTCCTTGTAGGAAAATGTTGTCTATCATCGAGCATCGAAAAATACGGAGCACTTAGTACCGATGCGCAAAATTTTTGCTGGGAATGCCACACATTACCTCCAACACAGAGATCTTGTCTGTATACGGAATGTTCAATCCATCAACTGAAGAAGATGTTCCGAAACTTTTCTTCCTTATAGACCCCTTTCAAAAATTACACTGGTTTCGGTGGACCCCTGCAGTTAAGTGTCTACCATATTCCCAAAATTCGAGGAAAAAATGTGAAGATTAGAACTATGAACGGAGATTTTGTTTTAGTTGAATTCCAACAGTTTTCGAAACAGAAAGTGAATTTTGGTTGGTTGATTGATTAACTGATTTTACTGTCAGTGGATATCCAAAAGTAAAATTGGGCAGTCATAAAAGAGATTTCACCCAACTTTACCTTTTTGTGACTATTCATAGCACAAGAAACCAACCAATTTACACTTACCTTCTTTAGAAAACTCTCCATTCGCCATAACAAAAAAAAAAAAAAAAAAAAAAAAAAAAAAAAAAAAAAAAAAAAAAAAAAAAAAAAAAAAAAAAAAAAAACAGTAGGCCTACATTTTCTAGTGTTGTATTCATTCAAATACTTAATTATCATACTATTAATTACTTTTGTTTTCAAATTACATTTTAATGTAACCGTTATAATATAAATAAAATTAAACACTGAAAAATGAAACACAATTACAATTACAATCACAAAACAGTCATAATTTTAGTGACAGATATATATTTGATGGATCGACAGCCGATTGCCAATATATTTGGTCGAATAGTATTTGCAGTCTAAGGCTAAAGCGAGTCGAATATTTGCAGTCTAAGGCCTGCAGTCGAAATATTCGATTCCACCTTTAAAATTTTCCCTTCAGATCCTCATTAGTACCCCTAATGAGAACTCCATAGTCCTAAATAGAACTCCAAGGAGCTTGAGCTCCTCTTTCAGCATCACATTCTGCACTTCCATTCTATCAAATGGATTTATAATCCATATTGATGTTTCCATCGTCAGAATATCTTCAGTCTGATCTTGAAGTCACCATGCAGGACAATTAAACGTTGCACATATGTCAGAATATTCTAATCAAGGCATTCTACCTGTAACAAATTTTAAAATCGGGAAAATCTGCGCCGACTAATGTTTTGCTTCATATATTTCAATTTTCCAAGAAAAGCTGCAATTACATCCTTCTTTTTCTTTTAATTGAGGCTGTCTCCGTGTAATTGTAAGTTAGTGTCATTAACAAATTTGTCAAACACGCGATGTCTGCTTTCAAATTCTTCAAGTTTTCTTTTAAATCTTAATCCATACTTTCCAGAAACTTGAAAATCAATTAAAAAACTGAGTAAAATTTTTTAAACACGCGCCTTTTGGCAACCAGCGATAAGGATATAGAGGTAATCATTGGGAGTTATCAACATTTTCATCGCAATATTGCGCAAACAAACGCGCATTCAATGCATTGTTACATTTTCTGTTGACTGCATTAACACAAATTGAAAAGATTGGTGCAATCTATCACTCAAACTTTTTGCTACTAGGTGCTATTGATACAGTGAATTAAGGTTACCGTTTTTACAAGTAACAGTCGCTAAGCTTCTTAAAATATTATCTGCGTAAATTGATCGGTGAAGTCTACTCAGCAATTTAGTTCTTCACAATCTAAACCAGATCATTTTTTGTGGACCCTTGTTTACAAATTGTGGACCTCTATTTTTTCGTCAAGCCAATGTAGACCCCTTTCACGTCTCTCGTTGACCCCTTTGGTTCCACCTGGACCACTTTGGGAATCACGAAACTAAAGTGATCGACATAGAGCTTAGAGCTTCCGTGCGATCTCTCAAGAAGCTACACGATTCAACAGTGACTCAAATATGTATGTGATAGTGTTTAAGGTGATTATTAAAATTAAGTTTTAGCGTTAGCCGTGTTTCTTTTTCTTTTTTTATTCGGTACTTTGCTTTTTTTCTCATTTTTGTAATAAGCGGGCACAAATATATATATGTTTTTACATTTTTAATTTATATTTTTATATTTTTTCTTGAATTATTCAGATAATTAGCCTATTTTTGCGTTTTTTTCTAAGTTTTACTACTTCTCCCGAAAATTGCCCTGTTTACTTGGCTGCCGACAATTATATCCCTTATAACCCTGGGAACATGTCTGTTCTGTAGGTCTGCTTGACAGTGGCATTTTTATTAGCTTTAAATTTAAGCACAAATTCTTTAAATAAATATTAAAAGAATTGTTATGGTTCTTATAAATTATCTTGTGATTTCAAAAAAGAGAAAGAAAAAATTTCCAATGAAGATTTCTAATGTTGTTTGAATTGAGAACTAAAATCACCCCTTTTTAAGTTGACTTCACATAAGCTTGATTCTGACTGGGATGGCTATACGCAGTTGGGAGTGATCCATCATTTCGGGTGTCTGAATCGGTGACGCTCATATATATCAATGTCTTATATGCGTGTGGTAATTTAAGCTTCTATTAGTTCTGCAGAATAATGCTTTTCAGAGATCATGTTTCTTGCGCTGTGTTGAGACGTCATGTTATTCAAAGAATTTTCTTCATTAATTTTTGAACCTAACCATACCATGCGAATTTAGGAAAATTTAAGATGTCTTCGGTAGTTTTCACTTAGATCAAGGAAGGCATGACTTTAAAAGGAAATAATCGCTTTCAATTTGTTGTTCTATCGCTACAACTACTACTAACCATTCATTCGAGTACCAAGCCACAGGAGGCCATGAAAACCAAAGCATGAAACCAAAACCAAAGCATGAAAACCTCTGCATGAAGAACCAAAGTCTTAGCTTATTTTGAACTTTTTGTCGTTTGGATTTCCATTTTTTTTTTTTTTTTTTTTTTTTTTTTTACAAAAACGGAAGAAACTATTGCAAAAAAAGAGCTTTAAGTGTCCTTGAAATTTGTTGAATCGGGAATTGTGTATTCCACGGAGCCTTACTACTAGATAAAAGACATTGCCAATACTCATAATAAGCTGATTCTTTTGATACATCTAGAGTTTTGGTTACTATTCAGCCGAGTCGTTCCTTACTTACTGTTCGTTATCGCGAACTGTTTGATTCTACCTTTATGATTTATGTTACCTGTAAAGATTTTTCGTCTCCTATGGCTCTGCAGTTTTCATTAGTCTACCACTTAATATTTTTTTTTTTAGTTTGCTTTGCAGTTTATTTTTAATCGAAAAATATGTTGAAAATACGTCAGAAACGTGCGACAGTAGGAACATTTTGTTATGCTTTTTTATAGCAAATTTACACCATTATCTAAAAATCATCTGAGCAATATCATAATTCTGACTCGTTGAATGTATAGATGGGAAACTAGTGCATTAAATTATACAAGTATATTTTCCTTTCGATGCAAGTTACAGATATAGGCTTGTCGCAAAATCGCATGTTTCATTGCAGGACATAAACCTTAAAGACCCTCTTTAGATGTATGTGTCTTACTTTCCTTGTACACTAATTTTTTGATCACTTTTGTTTGCCCACTTTTTCGCTACTACCAAAGATAGAGAGTGATCAATTACAATGCGTCCATTTTTAAGCCTGCCCAAGCTCATAGCAAATCATCTTACCAAGGACGTGTCCAGGGAGGGTTTCGCAGATTTTTAACCCCCTGTAATTTTGTCCGATTATTAAAAACATAGTAAAATGTATGTAAACAAATTTTTGATGCGTTTTGAAGTGTTTGTTGAATCCCCCTCAGAACAAACATTATGGATGCATCATTATATTTACGTGTATTCACTAATATATCCTTGTTATTTTTTTACTGCTTAAGAGTCAGCTAATTATCTTATTTTTTTCCAGAGATTTGAGCCACAATTTATTAGTAGCTATCAGCAAAAGGACCTTTAGAGGTGCAGGAGCTATGAGGCACCTGTAAGTATACCTTTTGTTTTCCTTTCACTCTTATAAACTTCTTAGTGATACTAGGGGTTGTGTTCTAAAATTTCCCTCGCAAATTATTATTCCGATATATATTCTACAATATTTTTTTGTTTACCGAAACTTTTCGGTTTTTTGTCTATTTTGTTTCCCAATATATTTTCATCAGTTCTTTCTTTTATTTTTCATCACCTGTTCTATTTAGGCATATTGATGAGTTTCTCATAGGGTTGGGGGCCAAAATAATTTCCGTGGAGGGGAAGGTTCGAAAGTAAAGTGAAGGAAACAATTGTGGTATCAACGCTAAAAGAAAATTTGTTTTATCTCTGTTATATGGAGACTCGTCACGCCATTTCTATTGTAGATCGGATACAGCAGCAATTACGTTGACGGGTCACAATTTTCATGAGAAATATGTATAAAATCAACCATAATTGCTAGCTAACTGGATTTTTGACCTGTTTCGGGAATGGGAGTGGGATGTAAAATTTAACCTGTATATATAGGATGTGAAGGTTCGAGAGGGAAGGGGAGGATACATTAACGATCTGAAAACTTTTGTGATAACAGTGATGAAAGAAAAGTCAGGAGGTTCCTTATGGGCTGCTAGCTTGAGTGAAAGACCAGCGTCATAAGATAATCTTTGGCAGGCTATAAATGCTTTTTTGAGCCCACTTATATTTTCTCTTGTCCTGCATTGGAGTTTTTTCTCGCTTTCTGAACGTGGGCCTGTTCTTTCATTGTTGTTCTTTCATTTTTGCAAGAAAGTTATAATTTTTTATATTTCTTTGAAAACGGACGTAACGTCGTGAAAATATTGTGAATTTGCACTTAATTGTGGAGCTTAAGCAGTTAAGCTCTGCTTTATTTATTATAAAGCTATTATATATTTATTATATTTATTTATTATTTATATGTTGTTTGAATCAGTGTTTTCATTTTTCCTTTAATTTTCTTTGCTATGCTCCTCTCAGTCCATTCCTTTTGGTACAGACGGTTGAAATAAATATTATTTGTTTTGCTTTTTATTAAAAATATGTTTAATGGTCCTTGTATCATTTCTGGAATTGCAAAACCACTATAGATTGTCATTTGTGGATTTACCTGGATCATAATATTGATGGAGTTGTCGTTTCCTAAACGAAAGGGCATGTCTGACATTTTTACAATTTTGCGAGAGAATGACAATAAGGTTCCAATTTTTTTTAAATTATTTTTCTTTGAGCACTCAAAAATTAAAAAATGTATGAAAATTTATGTTTAACTAAGTATTCCAGGGCCGTACCCAAGATTTTTTTTCTGCGGAAGGGGGTACAGAAAACTTATAAATATACTTCAGAAATTTGTTTTTATTATTTTTTTTCTCATTTTTACGAGTCGAACAAACATTTCGGGTGAAAGAAGGGAGGTCAAACCCTCTAGCTTAAATTGAGTTCTAGTTCTATTAATATGGTCTTGAGAAATAAGGATGATTTTTTACTGAGTGGAGGGGATATATCAGAAAGTGGGCACAGGTCTATTTTTTCGGGGGGGGGTTATCCTGTATAAGGACCACATTTTTTGGTAGTTTGAAACAGGGGATTGGTTGTCATTATTGTACTTAAACCTATTTAGAGGAGCTTCCCTCGGATTAGTCTGTGCCCCCTCCCCTTATTAGAGAATTGAAAAGTAGTGATATCTGGACCTCCTCCCTCGTGGAAAATTCTGCTGTACCCCCCCCCCCCCCCAAGAACCGAATATATGTGCAACTATAGTCAAATAAGTATAAATATGCCGGTTCTCATATAAGGTATTTATAGTATAAGGCAATGGTTTCAAACTCTGGAATTTTGTAATTGAGTATGGGATACAAGTAATTGAAGTTCATTTAGAATTTAGCCAATTAATCAGACTACAAAGTGAAAGCGAAAATAGCAATTTGCTGAAACAGTAATAAATACCCGTCATTGTTAAAGACACTTGCTCTAATAGTTTTTTTCTTTGCAGGCTATTGGATAACAATCAAATTACGTGTGTCGATGAAGCGGCATTCAGAGGGATGAAGGACTTGGAAATATTGTGAGTTTTGTCATTTATATATGTGTTTTTGTGCAAGTTAATTCGGCTGTTTTAAATGACCAAAAGCAAGTCGAACCTAGTCTCTATGCTACGAAAATAGGTTTTTTGCTGGGGAACAAACCTTCTATCCGTTTACGAGGCTCACCTACTGCAGGCAGATGACACAATTGCGATATTTTTAGGTAGTTTTACGCGCGATATTTTTAGGTTTTTTTTTAGGTAGTTTAATATTCACTTCTTGAAACCAGCGAATTTTTCGAAAAGTCATGCTTTTGGTGTATTTTCCATTGGTGTATTATGCCTTCAGCAGGTTTTTGCTTTTAAAGCTGCGTCACCTTACATATGGCAACGCTGGATTCATTTTCTGCCTCTCAACCGCTTAAACCAGAAAATTATTTCTTAGAACACACTGGTTTTCCATTTACGAAAAACTGAGCAAGAAAAACAGTTTAATTTAAATAAAGCAGTGACAAAGAACAAATAAAATAATGTTTTTTTTATTCTTTGGTAGTGCTTTATTTAACGAAACCCGTTTTTCTTGCTTAATTTTTCGTAAATGGAAAAGCAGTGTGGTCTAAGAAATAATTTTTTGGTTTTTCTCTAAAAACCTAGGTTTGTGGTTGGCTTGTGACATATCAGGCTATGGCTGTATACGGGGATTTTGTTAAGAAATGGGTTACAGAAAAAGAAACTTAAAAAGGGCAACCAAATTTGTTCATATGTATTTTTATTACTTTTTTATTAGTTTCCCCGGGTTCCAGGGGGAGGAACCCGGCACCCTCTGCCCCGTGGATACGGCCATGGCCCTTAGTCTTTGGTTGCATTGTGCCATGGATTTTGCCATAAAAGGGAAGCAAAATCAAGTTCGGAGCATTGAAAATCTTGTTTATTTAAATGAAACCTATTTTTTCTCGCTTAATCATTCGTAAAACAGAAATTTTTTTCGAGAATCATCTATTTCAAGGTTCTACGCAGAAATTTTTTTCGGTGAGGGAGGGGGGTTCACAACGAAAACAGTAAGAAAATACGTAAATTCTTTATACAAAATATAAGAAATCATAGCAAGATCGTACAATTCACACGATTTGGGAAAGGAGGGGGCATAATTGTCAGAAAAGACGTGAAAATTTAATAATAATAATAATGATAAGGGCCTTTAGTGCTATTATTCTTTTTTTTTACATTGAAGCTGCGAATATTTTATTCCCAAAAATGATTTCTGTGAAATAATTGGCAAGTTAATTGAGCCAAAATATGCAGCTGAGATGGTGGTATATCCTCCGTCCCTCCCTCAAAGCGTACTCGTTAGGGCATAAAACAACGTTTTAAAGATGAGGTTTATACTCCATGTCCCTAAGTGTTTTTTTATTATATTTTGTATTTTTTTATATCAGAATATAAAAGGAAGAGAATTTTGAATGCTCTAGGCTTGGCGAAGCGTTCGATTGTTGGGGCTTAATGATTTAAAGTTTCGCTAAAATTAATTTTAAGTCTTTCTAAATTGTGAAAAGATCGTTATTTCTAACTGATTCAAAATACATCCGCCCTGTTAATTTTGGACAAAAGGTACCAAGAAATAATTTTTTTAGGTAGCTTTTTAAAGAAATTAAATAAAAAAAAACTAATTTTTTTAGCTGAAAGTAAGGAGCGACATTAAAACTTAAAACGAACAAAAATTACTCCGTATATGAAATGGGTTGTCCCCTCCGCAATCCCTCGCTCTTTACGCTAAAGCTTTTAATTGTTTTAAAAAGTAGAATTGTGGCAAAGAGTCAAACTTTAGCGTAAAGAGCGAGGGATTGTGGAGGGGACAACCCATTTCATATACGGAGTAATTTCTGTTCGTTTTAAGTTTTAATGTCGCTCCTTACTTTCAGCTAAAAAAATTAGTTTTTTTTATTTAATTTCTGAACGTTTTTGAATTAATGCATGTTTGGTTTTGGCTCTCCGCACATAAATTATTAAAATGAAATTTGTATATTAATTCTTTTTTTGGCTAAATGGCTTTCTCTTAGTTTTGATCAGACGATTTTGAGAAATAAGGGGTGGAGAAGGAGGCCTAGTTGCCCTCTAACTTTTTTGTTACTTAAAAAGGCAACTAGAACTTTTAATTTTTAACGAACGTTTTTATTAGTAAAAAATATACGTAACTTAAGAATTAACTTACGTAACAAACTTTCATAACCTTATATTTTTATTATGTATACGAAGGGGTTTGTACCCTCGTTAATACCTCGCTCTTTACACTAAATCGTAAGTTTTGTCCCAATTCTTTAAGAATGACCCCTGAATCAGAAAGGCCGTAGAATAAATAGTTGAAATTACTAAAAATACTTTAGCATAAAGAGCAAGGTATTTATCTCCTCCTAAATACCTCGCTCTTTATGCTAAAGTATTTTTAGAACCCCTCATATGTGGAATAATCTCTGTTCGTTTTAAGTTTCAATGCTACTTCTTCCTTTCATTTAAAAAACCGTTTTCATGTTTATTTTTCATTGTTTTCTTATAGTAATGCTAGAGAATCCTGCGCCCTTTTCATTGTATTTTTCTTCCCCCATGACAGATTCCTCCAAGGAAAGATCCTCCAACATAGCCCCCTCTCCTCAGCCCCACCCCCAAACAAAATAAAATCCCCCTGAAAACGTCTGTACACTTCCCAATAACCATTACTATATGTAAACACTGGTCAAAGTTTGTAACTTGCAGCCCCTCCCCCAGGGATTGTGGGGGAGTAAGTCATCCCCAAAGACATAGTTATTAAGGTTTTCGACTATGCTGAACAAAATGGCTATCTCAGAATTTTAATCCGTTGACTTTGGGAAAAAAATGAGCGTGGGAGGGGGCCTAGATGCCCTCCAATTTTTTGGTCACTTAAAAAGGGCACTAGAACTTTTCATTTCCGTTAGAATGAGCCCTCTTTCGACATTCTAGGACCACTTGGTCAATACGATGATCCCTGGAAAAAAAAAACAACAAATAAACACGCACCCGTGATTTGTCTTCTGGCAAAAAATACAAAATTCCACATTTTTGTAGATAGGAGCTTGAAACTTCTACAGTAGGGTTTTCTGATACGCTGAATCTGATGGTGTCATTTTCGTTAAGATCCTATGACTTTTAGGTGGTGTTTCCCCCTATTTTCCTAAATAAGGCAAATTTTCTCAGGCTCGTAACTTTTGATGGGTAACATTAAACTTGATGCAACTTATATATTCAAAATCAGCATTAAAATTCGATTCTTTTGATGTAGCTATTGATATCAAACTTCAATTTTTTAGAGTTTTGGTTACTATTGAGCCGGGTCGCTCCTTACTACAGTTCGTTACCACGAACTGTTTGATATTTTAGAAGAGCGCCTCGCTTAAGAGCTTTAAGCTTAGCGTAAAGAGCGAGGTGTTGCGGAGGGACAACCCCTTTCATATACGGTGTAATTTCTGTTCGTTTTAAGTTTTAATGTCGCTCCTTACTTGTAGTTAAAAAAAAACTTTTTTTTAATTTAATTTCAAAGAGGTCCATCCTTCAATTCAAAAAAAATGCGATGGGAGGGCCAGGATTTTTTTTCCAGATGGAGATGCAGAAAAGTGTATTTTTCAAAAACAAGGGGGGTACTTTTTTTTACCCCCCCCTCCCGATTGGCACCTATGCCCCTGATCTGCCTCGTTATATTGCATTTTGATGTCTTAGATTATCCAAGTCCATCCCGGTTTAGCCTTCTACTATCAATCAAACCGAAGTGTTAGAAAAAATATTTTGTCACTTCTTGGTCGTGAAAAGTTTATTGTTTCACCCATTAGACTAAACAATTTTCATTTGTGACATTTAATTACGCACTTGTGACTTAATCAGGCAAAATGTAATGAATTCGAACTTTGTGACCTGTTTGGGAAAGTTTGGCATTTGATCCCATAAATAAGGAAAATACGCCAATGTGTTACTAACTGGGTGTTTATGTTAGAGGTCAGATGCCAAGCTTCGAATGAGCAATAAAATGTTAATGACGATTACGTTTATTTTTTGCGACTGCCAATAGATGGTAGTAAATGAATCTAGTATCTCCTTTCTTGACAATGAACCAGGAGGTCTTGTATTTACGGGTAGATCACACTGTTATGGCAAAGACAAGCAAATCGTTAATGCGAAAGGTCCCAGAAAAATTTTGATTTAATACGTATTTACTTCAAATTTAATAGAAACTACTGCGAACCTGGAAAGGTTTATTAACTAATGAAAAAATTGATTGATAAACCGTCGGATTAACAAAATAATGAAGAAGCAAAGAAAACAACACAAAGCAAAACTGAAGAAAAATCATAAAACACAAAAATACCATAGAGTCAATAAATAAACCAAACATCACATACAAATAAACAATACAACCAATTAAACATCAAATTTGCTTCTCGACTGCTACATATGGTTTATTTGTGATCTTACCTACAAACATTGCTTACAAATAAACGATACAACTAATAAAACAAATCACCCGATTGCTATAGAAGTAAATTATCCTACTGGTGGTTGTGAGCCTTTGAATTATGATTTCGGATTTGCTTCTCAACTGATACATATAATTTTGTGATCTTGTAATATTTTATCAGTTTTGTATTTGGAGTGCACGGGGGAAGGCGAAGTAGGTATTTTGAAAATTTGAAATAATGGAACCTGATTTTTTGTTATGTGTCCGAGTAAAGATTTTCATAAGGCGTGCACAATAAAGAATATGAGGCATTACAATTGTCTTGGCATTGGGGCATTGTCTTGAGGCATTACAGTTGCGAGTGTTGCTCTTTTAAGGTGGATCTTCGCTTTAATGAGTGAAACATATCCAGTGCAGATGCGGCGCTGAATATGGGGTATTAGCAGCAGACAAGTATGTTGAAGATATGACCCAATAGGGAGTCCAAGCTATGTTATCTGCTCGACAGGTTTAACTTCAAAGCTTCGTAGACTGATTGAAGACGGCCCAGGCAAGTTTTTCCAGTTGAAAAATTCCTGTTTCTGACTTTTCGGGGTTAAAGTCAAGACCTGTGTTAATGCATCCTTGGCTTAATATTTCAAAAATATTGGAAATAAAACAGTTCGTGATAACGAACTGTAATTAAAGAACGACTCTGCTCAATAGTAACCGAAACCCTTAAAAACGGAATTTTAATATCAGTAGATACATTAAAAGAATCAGCTTATTATACTGCTTCTAAATATAAGGTTCATCAGTTTTGGTGTTATACATCAAAAGTTACGAGCCTAAGAAAGTTGGCCGGGATTTTAAAAACTAGGGGAAGACACTCCTCAAAATTCAAGGAATCTTAATGAAAATAATGCCATCACATTCAGCGTACCAGAGAACCCTCCTTTAGAAGTTTGCCAGAAGTCGCTGAAGTGCTATTTTTGCCAGAAAGCAAATCACAGATGCATGTTTATTTGTTGTTTTTTTCCCCATGGATGATCGTATTGATATGATGGTTCTAGAAGATCGAGAGAGGGTGCACTCGAACGGAAATTAAAGTTGTAGCGCCCTTTTTAAATGATTAAAAAGATTGGAGGGCAACTGCCCCCCCTCTCACGCCCATTTTCCCTGAAAGTTATTTGATTAAAATTTTGAGACAGCCATTTTGTTCAGTATAGTTCAAATATCAACTAACTATGTCTTTAGGTGTAAAACGTCCCCCCACAGTCCGCGGGGAAAGACCTATAAGTCATGAAATTTGCCCATTGTTTACGTGTAGAATTTGTTACTGGGAAGTAATCAGACATTTTTTTGTGGGGGGATGTGTTTGGAGTGGGTTTCTATAGGGAGCATCTTCCTTGGGGAGGGAGTTTCCGGGAGTGAATTTTCCAGGGGAAATGTTACACTGGGGGGATTTGGCAGGATTACTATACGAAATTCTTTTTAATGTTTTACATTCTCTTTGCCAAATTCTATATGTGGAGATGTTCCCGGGGCTATTTTCCACGTGTTTTGATTTCCGGGAAATACTTTCCACGGAAGGAGGCATTTCTGGAGTGATCGAGAAATCGATTAGATATTAAAGTCTTATTCGAATGAAAGAACGATAAGGAGAATTTTTCAAGCGGAATCGTCCGCAAGTAATTTTACGGGGAGGGAGGATTCTCAAAGAAGTTGGAACTGTCTGGAGGGCATTTGACGGGGGCTGTGCACTTTACTTTGGATTAAATTTCCACGGTGGAATTTTCTGTGAGGGGGGGATATATTTCATGGGGGGTGAGCCAGATTTACCGGTGTTATTTGAAAAACGATGGGAAATTAAATAAAAAGAAACAGTTTTTTTAACTGAAAGTAAGAAGCAACATTAAAACTCAAAACGAACAGAAATTATTCCATATAGTAAAGGCTACCCCCTCCTCAATACCTTGCTCCAGTGTAGCGAATTACGGGGGCTGTTTAATTAGAATAGAAACCTTTTTCGAAACTACTAAGAGCTTTAGCATAAAAAACGAGGTATTGAGGAGGGGACAGCTCTTCATATGCAGAATAAATTTACCAAAATTAATATGCAAATTTCGTTTTAATTTCTCATTTATGGTGAGCCAAATTTTGATCTGCATTAGCTGAAAAACTTTCAGAAAATAAGCAAAAAAAAAAAAAAATTAAACTGAAAGTAAGGAGCGACTTTGAAACTTTAAACGAGCAGAAAATTCTCCGTATATGAAAAGTGTTGTGCCCTCTTCAACGCCTAGCTGTTCACGCTAAAGTTTTACTCTCTGTTATAACTCTAAATTTTAATTCAATAAAAAACTTTAGCGTAAAGAGCGAGGCGTTGAGAAGGGGACAGCCTCCTTCATATACAGAATAATTTGTGTTCGTTTTGCGCCGATAGTAGAGAATCGGACTCTCAACCTTGGAGTCATGGACTAGTGCCCAACGTTAGAATTTTCCCGCAATAATCCGCATTAAACCGCATTAATTCACATTCCCAACGTTAGAATTTTTATAATTAAACAGCAACATTTTAAGATATCCTTTTTTGGTGGGGGGGGGGGTAAGAGTTGCATTTGTGGAGAAAAACAATTTTTTACGATGGCAGATGTCTGAAAATTTGATGAAAAGTTAGGGGGATCTTTTCCCTTCGTAAACAGATACTTCTCAATTTCTACTTAGTAAGTCTATCTTGCTCTGTCTGACGGCTGGGTAATTGAGCTGAGACTTTTTAGGGCAATTTTGTAAGGGGGAAGGACAGGGTGACACCAAATCTTGGGCAAGGGGTGGGCAAAAAAATTCTCGGATCTTCATAAAAGAGTGTACGGAACGGTTTGTTTTTATGTCTGTCGTCTGACAGTCTTCGCCGGGTGTTAAAGTTAAAGGCTAGATTCCAAGCTCGAAATGAGTAATAAATTGTTGATGACTCTTGCGTCTCTTTTTTGCGACTGCAAATAGATTCGTAATTAATGGATATACTATCTCCTTTATTGCAATTGAGCCGGGAGGTCTTGCACTTGCGGAGTTAAAGGTATATCACTACATTCTCACTATCTGCTTATTCCAAAGAGCAGGGCAGATAAATAAAGTATTATTTGGAGATCATTAACGCTGTTAAAACATTACCCCCTTCGCCTCCTCCCTGCCCCTCCGAAATAAAAATATAGGCGACATATATGCATTAAACTGTAAGCCCGGACTTAAAGTTAATCACGTAAAGAAATTTTTTTATCTGTATTATCTGTATTATTTTTATCTGTTTATTCCCCCTTCTCCAAGATTTTTGTTGATTTTAAGCTTGATTTGCATATTCAGTTTAAGTTTTGCTCGTTTTAAGATGTATTTATTCATTTATATGGCACCTGTTGAATGTTGGTTTGCTATGATTATTTATTTCATTTCTGTTCGTTTTGGGTTTCATTTATTCATTTATAGTAATTTCTGGCCGTTTCGAGTTTGAATTAATATAGGTTTTTATTTCTGCTGGTCTAAGTTCAACATGGCCTTCACTTTTCTTTGAAAACTTTTTTTTTCGATTTTTTCTTTTTTAATTAATTTCTGTTCGTTCTTGATTGCCAAAGTTTCAAAGTAAAGAAAGTATCTAAGTAAAAAAGTATCAAAATAAAAAAAGAACCAAAGTAGCAATATACAACTTAGGTAACTTACAGCCCTTGCCCGTAAATAAAAGTTGCCCGTAAACCCAAGTATCAAAGTAACAATAAGCAACTTGCATAGCTTACAGCCCTTTCCTTGGGGACTGGGGGGGGGGGGGTGTTAAACCCTGGAAAGCATAGTTATTTGGCCTTTGGGCTATTTTGAATAAAATTTCAAAATATTGACCGGATGCCTTTTTGAAAAGGGGGTGGGATGGAACGGGAAGGGTCTGGTTGCCCTTTGGTTACTTTTGACTCTTAAGAAAAGAATTCCAGAGTTAATACGACCCCCTTTCACAAAACCCTATGTGTTAACAATGGGCAACTTGCACAAGGTACAAACCTTGCCCCAGGGGCTACGGAGGATTTTTAACCTCCAAGTTATAGTTATTTGAATTTGGGAGTATTTTGAACAAAATAAATGTTTCAAGTTTTCAATCGAATGTATTTGGGAAAAAAAGTGCGAGGGGAGGGGTTGTTTGCCCTCTGACCGCTTTCGACTCTTAAAAAGGGCAAAAGAAATTTCGATTTTCCAATCCATTGGCCTCCTCCAAAGTTTATACCTCCACGCCTTCCATAAAAAATCATATGTTAACAGTGGGTAACTAGCACAATTTATAACTATTTCCCCGAGTGTTAGAGAGGGGGCTCTAACTCGGAACCATAGTTATTTGACATTTGGACTATTTTGAACAAAATGGCTATCTCAAAGTTTTGATCCGACACATTTGGGTGAAAGAGGGCGTGAGACGGGGGCTTGTTTGAACCTCCTCCAAACTTTATACGGCCACCTTTTCCATAAAAACCTTATATGTCTCGGGGCATGACTTATAAACCTTCCCCAGGGATCTGCGGGTTCTATCAACCCCAAGGCATTGTTATATAACCTTTGACTATTTTGAACACAATTGCTATCTCAAATTTTCGATCGGATGCATTTGGAGAAAAGTGGGCGTGGGGTGCCTGTTACCTTCTGATCATTTTTGGCTCTTAAAATGGGGAACTAAAACTTTCAAATTCCAATCAAATGAGCCTCCTCTAATCTTTATAGGACCATTTCCTTCCATAAAACCTTATGTACCCCCGGGGAATAGCTTACAACCCATGACCCTTGGCTCTACGGGGATGTGTCAACCCCTGAGGCATTGTTATATGATACCTGGGCTACTTTGAACAAAATTGTTATCTGAAAATTTCCACCGAATTCATTTGGGGGAAAAATGGCGTGGAGGGTGCGCTAGTTGCCCATCGATCAATTTTCACTCTTGAATTGACTCTTAAAACTTCCAATTTCTAATCAAATTAGCCCCTTGCAAAGTTTTTACGGTCCCTTTCATGAGAACCTTATATGCTCTTGGGGCGTAACTTACAAAACTTGTGGTCGGGGTCTGGGGTGTTGTGTCAATCCCGGATTTTCGTTATATGATATTTGGTCTATTATGAACAAAGTGCTATCTAAAAAATTCAATCAGAGAGATTTGGGGAAAAGGGGGCGTGGGGAGCTAGTTGCCCTCCGGTCCTTTTTTACTCTTAAAAAGGTAACTAGAACTTTCAATTTCCAATTGATGTTCTTACGACCACCCCTTCCATAAAAACCTTTTATGTCCCTGGGGCATAACTTGCAACACTTGTCCCAGGTTTCTCTAGGTCCATGTAAAGCCTCGAGTTTTTTTTTTTTTTTTTATATGATATTTGATCTATTTTGAGCAAAATGACTGTCTCAAAAATTCTATCGCATGTATTTGGCGGAAAAAGGGCGTGAGGGGGGGGGGCTAGCTGCTCTCTGATCACTTTTGACTCTTAAAAAGGGAACTGGAACTTTCAGTTTTTAATCATTTGAGGTTTTAGCCCTCTCCGAAGTTTATACGACCATCTCTGCCTTAAAAACCTTATATGCTCATGGGGCATAACTTACAATCCTTCCCCCGGGCACTGGGGTGTTGTGTTGACACCAAATTTTTTTGTTATCTAATCTTTGGACTATTTTGATCTAAATGGCTATCTCAGGATTTTGATCGGATAAATTTTCCGAAAAGAACCCTTGGGGGAGTCTAGGTGCCCCCTATCCCTTTTGATTTTTAAAAATGGAACTAGAACTTTTAATTTCCAGTCAAATAAGCCCCTCTCTGAAGTTTATACGACTCATTTCTTGTTTTTTTAAACAAGAGTTACCTCAGAATTTTTATCGGATGTATTTGGGAAAAAAGGTTACGGGGAGGGCTACTAGCCCTCCAATCACTTTTGACTCTTAAAAAGGGCACTAGAACTTTCGATTTCCAGTCGAATGAGTCCCCTAAGAAGTTTTTAAGACCACCCCTTCCATATGAAGGGCCTCTGAAAAAAAAAAAAAAAAAAAAACATTGAAGCTTTATGTCTCTATTATAGGCAACGCTAGAGCGTTGCCTGTGACATGTCTAGAATAAGAGATACCTTGCAATAATCCAGAATTAAAGAAGCAATAGAAGAATGAAAAAAAAAAGGTCATCATATTTTCTATCTAAAGTAACAGGAAATGAATGAATAAATATTCTTTGCTGAATTTCAACAATTGATTTATGTTATTTTTCCCATAAGCATTTTACACATCTGATTTATATGTGCTTGTGAAAATAATTCTAAAACTATATAATTTTTACAGGACAATGAATAACAACAATTTGACCTCACTCCCACGAGAAGTATTTGACTCATTACCAAGACTTCGGGTGCTTCGTCTTAACGACAACAGATTCGTTTGCGATTGCCATCTTTTATGGCTCTCTCGATGGCTGAAGAAGAATACAAAGCTGAGGATGAATGCAAGATGTTACGTACCCTTCCCCCTTCGAGGAAGAAGTCTTAATGATATGCGCGAATCAGATTTCAAGTGTATGGGTAAGCTAAGTTTTCTATTCCTAAGGGCCGCTCTTTACTTACAGTTTGTTACCGCGACCTGTTTGATCCATGGTCCTCTGGAATTTGAGGATGGCTGTTATTCTTCTCAGCCCGTGCTGTGAAAATTTAAAACCAACGTACATATAAAAATAGCTCGAGGATGATAGTCCCTCCTAGTTATGTGCTTCCCGTAGAAAAAATTCTCGGATAAGGGAGGGAAATAGTTAAAACGAATTTAAGTGTTGTCATTCTTCAAGAGGGTTGTTTCCACGAATCTTATTTTTAAATAACTTTGAATTTCGAGTTACTTTCACAATTATTTTCTGTTAACGGTACTTGTGTATCATAGCGACCCCACTCAAAAAGTGAAGTTAGGTTAATCCTAATGAAATATACCAAAATATGATCGAAATATAGTACTTTATTAACAAAATTATGGAAACTACGACAAAGAATTATGGAAAGCAGGCCACCCAGAACACATCATATCAAATGCCGAACATAACCAAAACACCAACTTTATATATTATTTATTCAAATTAAAATACATCTACAACGTTATTTTTCCCCCTAAGTCTAATCTAATTGTCTCCGAATACAGACAGCTAAACCGGGTTTTTCTCAGATCTAACTGATCTAATCAGGTCAAGAACTAGACTGGTGCCGCTAAAATATATGAGTACCATATTAACTATAATCAGTCTTTTTTCATTATACTCCTCGATTTAAAAGGTACCTTTGAGGTAGGGTCATTTTCTGGAGCAATCCTCGGGTGCTGAATCTATCTGTTTTGAAGAAAAACTAACAGAACAGAAAGAACCAAAATGAATAGAGACGGGCGGAAATGTCTTGACGAATTATATTATCAAAGCGTGTTGAACTTATACATGTAGCCAGGTCTTAAAACTTCATTATCGAAGCTCATTTTTTTATATTAAAAAGTTTTTCCTAAGTTTGATTCTTTCTCTCAACTCTTCTTTTTAAAACAGTAAAAAACTTTAGCGTAAAGAGCGGGACGTTGATGAGGAAGCAGCCCCTTTCGTATACGAAGTAATTTCTGTTCGTTTTAAGTTTTAATGTCGCTCCTTACTTTCAGTTAAAAAACTTTTTTTTTTATTTGATTTCTGAACGTTTTTGAATCAATGCATGTTTTGATTTTGGCTCTCTGCAGAGGAATACTTAAAACGAAATTTGCATTTTTTTTTTTTTGGCTAAATGGCTTTCTCATGATTTTGATCGAATGATTTTGAAAAAAAGAGCGGGGGAGGAAGCCAAGTTGCCCTCAGATTTTCGGTTAATTAAAAAGGCAACTAGAACTTTTAAGTTTTTACCACTCTTTTTATTAGTAAAAGATATACGTAACTTATAAATTAGCTTACGTAAAGAACTTTTGTATTCTCATGTTTTTATTACATATATGAGGGGGTTCGCCCCCTCGTCAGTACCTCGCTCTTTAAACTAAAGCTTAAATTTTGTCCCAATTCATTAAGAATGACCCCTGAATCACTAAAGCCGTAGAGTAAATAGTTGAAATTACTAAAAATTACTTTAGCGTAAAGAGCGAGGTATTAGGAGGAGGTGAACCCCTCATATGGGCAATAATTTCTGTTCGTTTTAAGTTTTAATGCTGCTCCTTACTTAAAGCTGAAAAAACTTCTTCATATTTATTTTTTCATTGTTTTTTTTAAGTAATGCTAGTAAATCCTGCGCGCCCTTCATGGAAATTTTCTTCACCCATGACAAATTCCTCGATGGAAAGCTCCCCCAGCATATCCCCTCTTCTCAACCCCTTCCCCAACCAAAAAATCCCCCTGAAAACGCCTGTACACTTCCCAATAAGCATTACTATATGTAAGCACTGGTCAAAGTTTGTAACTTGTAGCCCCTCCCACGGGGACAATGGGGGAGTAATTCGTCCCCAAAGACATAGTTATAAGGTTTTTCGACTACGCTGAATAAAATGGCTATCTCAGAATTGTGATCCGTTGACTTTCGGAAAATAATTAGCATGGGAGGGGGCCTAGGTGCCCTCCAATTTTTTTGGTCACTTAAAAAGGGCACTAGAACTTTTCATTTCCGTTAGAATGAGCCCTCTCGAAACATTCTAGGACAACTGGGGCGATACGATCACCCCTGGGAAAAAAAAAAAACGATATCCGTGATCTGCCTTCTGGCAAAAAATACAATATTCCACATTTTTGTAGATAGGAGCTTGAAACTTCTACAGTAGGGTCCTCTGATATGCTGAATCTGATGGTGTGATTTTCGTTAAGATTTTATGACTTTTAGGGAGTGTTTCCCCCTATTTTCTAAAATAGTGCAAATTTTCTCAGGCTCGTAACTTTTGATGGTTAAGACTCCATTTTTTAGAGTTTTGGTTACTATTGATCCGGGTCGCTCCTTACTACAGTTCGCTACCGCGAACTGTTTGATTTAGTGTTCTTTGTATAGAGAATTTATTTTTTTTTACCAAGGTCTTTTCATTTCACTCGAAAGAGTGCTTGTCACACTCCAGGTCAAGGGGATCGAATCCCCTTGCCTCCAGGTCAGTACCACCATTTGTGCTACCCTAAATATCGGGCCCACGCTGAACTAAGCTTCCGTCAATATTGTCAAAGATCAAAAATAGTGCCATATCCCAAATCGCAAAGTGCAAAATATTGTTTTAGGACAGTAAAAAATACACAAAACCTGATTGGTTCTTTTGTGTCTATTTAGTGTTCTTTGTATAGTACTTTTTTTTCGAAGTCTTTTCATTTCATTTACAAGAATACTTTCCACTCTCCTTCAAGATTTCAAGTGGATCACAACCCCTCCCCCCCTTTCCAAATGACATCTCATTTTTATAACCTCAGTGTCCTGTATACAACAACAAAAAACTTAAATTTGTAGTATTAATCTTAGTCACTATACCTGCTGTGAATCTACATAAAAATAATTAATTCTAGTTGGAATCTATCTTGGAAAATTGTCAGATATAGCTTATCACGAAAAAGATCAGCTTGAGTTAAAATTGCAGGTAACTAGTGGTTGGTGATATTAGGCCTTTTTTACTCGGTTTCGGATATTAGGAATTGAGGAGACGAGGCTTCGATAAAGCTCCAAAAATTGGGATATTATGCTGAAAATGCATTGAATTGAAAAAATGGAACTATTTGGGGGGTTTGTTGGTGGGGCACAGGTTTGAAGGGACCTCTTTGCCTTTTTCTGCTGTTGGGAGACAAAAATAGAAAGAATTGACTGTAGAGAGACATGCATTTGCGCAGAGGTTATGTTTTGCCCCCCTCCCCGAAAAAATATTGGATGTGGCCCTGCGTAGAGCATATACTAACCATTTTAACCTTTTTTATGTGCTATTGACCTAGATAGTGGGGTCGTACATGTTTTTGTGAGGTTTATTCTTTGGCATGATAAGATAATATTTATTGCAAAAAGCCTGGGGGTCATAGCAGCACAGAATACAGTCTACAAACAAGAAAATATAAACAGTTATATAAATAATTATATAATCATAAATAATAATTAGATAACATAAATAAAAGAAAAAAGAACAACAAAAAGACAAAAAAGAAACACACCAAGGTTCAAAATATTAACCAACAAGTACCAACCATAATACAATTCAAATCCTAAAAGTCGTAAAAAGCTATTTCCTCAAACATGATTCCCTGTGTTTAATCCCTAAACGAAGAAACTTACATTACTATTACTATTACTATTATTATTACTGTATAATACCACAGGCGTTCTCATCCATCTGGTCATTTAACCAGCATTCACTCCCAAACACTCGTCCAAAAACATTCATTCCGCAACTCAGACAGCTCTTCACACTCAGATTCAAAATGAAATAAGTTCTCATTCACACACTCACACATAGGGCAAAAATAGGGCCGACCGCCAGCCTAATCTTTCCCAAACATTTGCTTTTCTCCCCTAAATCCAAACTATCGCCTCTTACCAACAACAAATTCTTCAAATCCTTTTTATTAAACCCAAATTTAAAATAAACCTCCTCCCTCCAACAGTCTTTAGCTTGGGAGTAAAACCTCGAAGACATAGATTGGTCCTTATGAGCTTGTCACTCTTGTATTTCATGGCCATTTAGGGTTCGTTGAACTTATTTCCATAGTGACACGCTTTTACCCATTAGGCCTTTTCCTTCATTCCACATCACCGAAAGGCCACAAAGGTCCAGTATTTTCTTGACCTGATTTGGCCACGAATCACGTCTACCGTCCTTCAAGCTCTCTAAATAAGCTAACTTAAAAAGCCGAACTCGAGGTAGCCTAATTATTTTCTCCCAAAATTTCACCATTCTAACCAAACTAACACTCCTGAAGGTGAAAAGCCCCAAATATCCTTCCAGTACCACTGAGCTAAATGAGTCCTCCAAGCCTAAAATTCTCTTAAAATACATTAGCTGAACTAATTCTAGCTTAGCTGCTTCAGCAAAACCCAAACCTCAGAACCCCAATGTAGACTAGAAGCTACTTTTGTCAGGAAAGAACTTTTCTGGATCCTCATGTAAGCTGATATAAATTACTTCTCCAAGGGATATTTAAAAGCCTATTACCTTTTAAATTATAATCTTCTACATGCCTAGACATCCCCCTTAATACACTAAACTTAAAATCCAAAAAATTAAACACCCAGTAGTCGGTCAAACGAGTGCCTAACAAACCCTTAGATGATTGTTTAAAAAAATTATATTATTTTCCTCTTATTTTTTTACGTACTTGCGTTTCAGAGCCATGCTTTTTTCAGAACTATACTTAGCCGAACGACTATTTTTGGGTTTAAAAAAAATTAATTACATGATTGAATGGTTATAGCTTTTAACAAAAGAACATTATTAAGCTATAGTAATAGCTTTATTTGAAAATCGTTTCTTAAGCCATATTGGCCAGTCAGCACTGAAGAAGAGAGGTGGTTATCCTTCCGAAATATTCGCTTTGTTTTTCAGCATTTTCGTTTGGCCTTACATAACCCTATTTTTGATTGTTTTTTTATATCCATTTCAAAAAAATTCCATAAAACAAGTTTTTAAAAGAAAGTAAAGAGCTCTATTAAATCAGAAATGATCAGAAATAAAGTCAAATAATCTTCCAAGCATAAAACTACCACAAATTACCATCAATAAATAATGAAACCCAAAATGAACAGAAATTACAATAAATAACTGATTCAAAGCAAAAATGTGCAGAAATTAGCATGAATAGGGCTGACAACCTCCCCGGTTGACGATAACATTCACTTTACTATAAAAAAAAAAATGATCGTGAATTTTCAGTTTAATATACACATACCGATATTTATTCCCCTCAGCTTTTCAGCCGCATTCCAGATCGGATCTCCAGTATATATTAGAAATATATAACTTTTAATTCATTTTATCAATAAGAATTTGGCTTCAGTAATTCATTAGGTGATATGTTACATCATGTAAATTTTTCAAAAATTTTTCGCAAACGAAAATTTTTTCCGCAACAATACAAGCAAATTCTATGATTGTCTGAGGATGAAACCTTTTTGAACTTGAAAGGAACATGGTTTAAAAAAAAGAGGGGACAATGCCTTTAAATACAACTGTGTTGAATAAACATAGGATGTTTGAATTGATTGGTAATTTCGTACTATATGGTTCGAGTATATCAGTTCCACTCTGTAATTAAAAGCTAATTTTTTACAGAACATAAATGTAGTGGCGACAATTCAGGAGAAATATAGGAGTAGGGGCCAAAATTGTATTTTCAAAATCAAGAAGGGCTATTTTGTTTTAATGAAAATATAAAAAAAACGCCATTTTCGATAAAAATATCCTAAGAAAGCATGTTTCAACATATAGGGGGAGGGGAATGAGACTCCCCCTCCCCCTCTCAATTGATGTCAGTGTCTGAAGGGTGCGTGCCTTGCGCTACTTGTAGGAGGGAAGAATGAATGTTATCCTAAGGTCATTGCTAAAACTGATAGATTAAACGCCCCTTTCTAATAGGTACTTTACCAATAACATGATGGGCTGCTAAGAGAAAGTCACATCAAAAGACCTATTATCACCAAAAAACCGTTTAGCCTTAGTAAATATTATACGACGTCTTAACTTGCAATGATATAACGTTAAGGAGTTTGTTTAACCATTGTTGAACTTTGGGATAGATTGTTGCTCAAACCTGATGGATTTCTTAAATTTTTCGTGATTTCCTAAAAAAAAACAATTATTTGTCCTTTTTTGTTGTTGGTTTAAGAGCCTGAGCCCATAAATTAAGAATATCCCGCCAGCATAAAGAGCTTAAGATTTAAAAGCAAATGTTTCTTCAAGCGGTTTTGCCTTAATAAACAGGTTTCAAAGATGCTTCTTTTTTAAATATTTTCAACAATACTGATATTTCTATGGGTATTTCTAGAATTCTAACACAAACTATACAATGTTATTTTTAATCAGACAATCTTGAATGAAAGTCAAATAATCCGCATAATCTTAATCAAATGAAAATATCATCAAATTGTGATCAGTTGTGATAAACTAAAGCAATTACAATTAGATGCTTCCAAAGATATTTGGTCAAGCCATTATTTTTATTATTATCGAATTTCTCTGTTTGTTCCAAACACTTAAGTTTTATTAAATTCCCATTAGTTCCTTGGCAATACTCTTACCGTAAGTTCATGTTCAAGTTCCTTTTATTATCAATATCCATCCATTTATAAACAAAAATATCCCATAGGACTCAATGGCCCGTTATTTGGAAAAAAAAACAACAAAAAAAAAAAAAACAAAATATAAATAACTTTTAAATACATTCACAATTAAACTATATTTAGAGTCTACTCACCAACCCTCACCCGAGTACAACCGGTCTCCGCACCACCTACTTAAAAAAAAAGTAATAGTAAATAGTTACTGAAAATTGTGATTAACTACTGTTAATCACTATTTTCATTACAGTTTATTAAATTGAAATCTGTTTCACTCCAAACTATGTCATAAAGATTAATGAATTCTCGTAGACCTCACCGAAAATGAATACTGAAATTAATTTTTTGGTTTCACTAGGGGTTGAACCTGGAGTTTCGTATATCCCAGATGCTAATAGGGGACCGTCGTGGATTCGACTACCTAAACTGTTAAAATTAGTATCATTCTCAAAACAATTCATTTAATTCGAAATCTATATTTATTCCCAAATGTCACCATACTGGTGAACGACTTCTTATATTTGTACCTAAAATAGATATTAAAATAGTTCTTTCTCGCAGTAGAGGTAGTATTTGAATATTTTTTAGTATCGGATGCTAATAGGGGTTACCTAATGTAGGTTAGTTACTGTAAATATTTACTCTTATTTTTATTAGAATTCATTAAACTGTTTTTTTTTCTCTCCTAATACAACCAGGTATATTAACGAATTTTATAGATATCGCGAAAAATTAGTATTGATTTTTGTTTTTTAATTTCATAAGGGGTAGTTTCTGTATTTTGCTTCGTCCCAGATGCTAATACAGGTCATCTATCATAGAGGTGACTACTACTATTAATTGTTCTTGTTGTCATTATCATTGCAATTACTTAACTTGGATATTTTCTTTTTATTCCCAAATAATAAAGAAGTTCTCGTGGACTTGACAAAAAATGAATATTGATTTCTTTTTCGCCAGAGGTAGCTTTTGGTTGTATTTGTCCTAAGTGATTGAAATTCTTTGTCCGTGAGGACAGGGGTTCGAGTCCTGGTGTCACTGGTTATTTGGCTTGGAACGGGAGTCCGCGGTATGACTCTGTTAGCTTAGCCAGCGTCGACCTAGCTCTGAATGGGTACCTGGAGAATTATTGGCGGAAAACACAGGAACATTCGGATGGCTTGCCCCCACCCACACATCACGCTCCCCGCCGAAGGCAGAAAATCAGGAGATCGGTGCCTGCGCTACGCAGACCATTGATGACCATGGGATTTTTTTTCCTCAATGCCATAAGGGCATGACTGCCATCAATCTTGCTATCATTCCCAATCCAGTTTTATATAATGGAATTCTTCTGTTTCTGCTTAATTGCCCCCATATAGGTTAATGAACTCTTGTGGATTTTACCAAAAATTTATATTGAAATTGTTTTTCTGCTTTTACTTGAGATAGCATTGGGAGCTCTATTCGTCCCTGATGCTAATAAAGGTTATATATCGTAAGAAATTACTACCGTAAATCACTGTTCTTATTAACATTCTCATCACAATTCATTAAATTATAATTTTTCGTTTTTTTTTTCCAAATTCTGCCATATAGATTAATGAATTCTTATGGACTTCACCCGAAAATTAATATTGGAATTTTTTGCTTTCATTAGGGGTAGTATCTGGAAACTTCTTCGTCCCAGATGCTAATAGGGGTTATGCTCTTTTGATATGATTTGGAGATTGGTAAAAACCAACAAACAATCAATCATGTTGGGATTATGACTTGTATCGTAATAAATTCTGTTTTTGATGCATTTTCTAGACGCAATGTTTATCAATAACCATAGCAAGATGATTACGAAAATAAAGAACCTTTTTTGCTAGTGACAAATCTAGTTTATGATCGGCTATCTAAATATAACCTTTGCTAATTCATCACTAGCGAAGCGTTTGGTTGGTAAGTGGACTATGTTGATCTTATTTTTTTGCTTCTTTTTCTGATCTACATAGAAGATATTTTAGTTGGTTATGGGTACTCCGTTTCCTGTTGTTCATTTTTATGCCACCATCACTAAGTGGCCTAGATCTAAGTTTAACATTCACGTTGCAGTGGTTAAAGCTTAAAGATGGATTTGGGAAAAAAACGGAGCGTGCCAAGGACAACTAGCGTCAAGTACTTGTGAGTGTATATAGTTGTTACCGTCATGTGCTTTTCTGATAAGATGAGATGTGTTCCTAAACAAAAGATAAACTCAAACAGTACAACAATCATATGGCGCTGATCTCCACAAAGACTACTTCTACTGCTAACAATTCACTACACCACCAATCCCCTTGACTCCCGCAGCTGCAAATACTCGTCGTCTGCTCCGATCTATTTAAAGCTTCACTCTTCACCTCCTCCATACCCTCTCTTGAAGTTCACTATTTCCTTCAAATCCTTCTTCATTCAATAAAATTCGGGAACGACTTGCTCTTTGTTTGGTCATAGACGGATGGCCAAAAACTGCAGTCTTTGGCAATATGTTATCCTTCACTCGTAAGGCCTGACCTAGCCATCCTAACCTTCTTTTAATTACAGCCTAGAGAGTGCAATCGAAAAACTTTATCGTACAGCTCTATGGCCGTAAAAAAGAAAAAAAATGGAAGTCACGGTATGGGAAGGAAACATACTTTGTGATGGGCTTCTTATGGTATGATGAATAAACAAAAACTCTTATTCATAATTCTTGAGGAGGGGCATCATATAAGTAGGAAAGCTTTTCTTTAGAAATGGGATTACCGGATTTTTATAATGGAAATGCTTTTTGTAGCTTGAGAGCCAGACATAGTCAACCTCATCTTTTACTGGAAGCAGGTGTTTCAGGTATTGAAAAAGTTATAATTGTATTTTATTGTCGGTATGAATTCAGTGGTGTAAATTTGTCAAAATTCGGGTGGGGGGGGGGCAAATTAGAGCCAATTTTCTTAAATCAAGTAAAAATAAAAGTGAAAACTAAAAAATAAACCATATAGTAACAAAATAGGTAAGGATATTTTTAATGAAAACTGACCTGTTTCTTTTGATGCTTGAATTATCCAGGCTTACCTAGCCTGCATAATTACCTGCATGGTAAGGACCTATGTAATGGTAAGGACTGCATAATTACCTGCGTGGTAAGGATACTTTTAAAGAAAACTGACCTGTTTCTTTTGATGCTTGAATTATGCAGGCTTATCTAGTTTTGACAAGATTTTTCAAGAAACTAAATTTCAGCTCGGGGGGACTTGGGTTTGGGGGGGTACCAAGGTCTTGGAGGGGCACTTGTCCTTTGCCAAATAGTAAATTAATGAATTTCACATGTCTTTTTATGTGCATTCTTTGTTACAATTATTATCCTTACTAGTAGCAGAAGTGATGTGTTGACCATCGATTTTGATACCCGTTTGAAAGCTTTCGCCTTGAAATAAATCTGGTGAAACAAGGTAGTCCTGTACTTGCGCTAGTAAATCCTCTACTTTTCCCAGTCAATGAGCCATTGTTTAAGATGTTCTAGATATCTGTTAGACACAAAAATATATAACATTATAACTTTTATTGCAAAAGATTAGTTCTAAGAAACCACATCTGTTGACATGGGGGGGGGGATGTAAATGGAATTTCCCGAGACTGGTGTATAGGGATCCCCCTCTAAAAATTGCATTTAATTATAATACATCTAAATATTTGACGTTAGTGCCCAAACAACTATCCCCCAGTGTTTTAGACTAGTTCAGCAAGATATTGTGTTCTGGGGTGCTTGCTCACAACAATTTTTATTCTCTCCTTGTACCATTATTTGATGTGTTTTTTATTTTACGCTAGGGGTGTAATTTGCTATGGGGTAGGAAGGGGGTAACCGTCCCTCCCAGACTTCAGTTCTCCTCCTTACCCCAATATGACCCTCCCCCAGCTGAATTTTAGTTTTTCCAAAAAACGAGTTTTCTTTAGTATATGTTTACCTCTTTTGTTCCTATATGGCTCATTTTTCAGTTTTCACTGTCATTTTGACCTGATTTAGGAAAATTGGCTCCAACTTTGCCCCTCCTAGGATTTTGACAATCACACCACTGTTTCCGGTAGGCACAAAAACATGATAATCTTTCTTATAAAACATGATTTATAACCAACCATATTAGCCCCAGGGAGATACAACTCCCCCATAAGACGGTTCCACAGGAGTCCTCTTAAAATATTGAACAAGTGACATATTTTTTTATCTCTACCCCCTCCCCTCCTCCTTTCGGGAAAATCCTCTAATTCTTTCCCTCTGGGTTAGACCCTTCTGCGTCTACATATACACCAATTGGAAAATAAGGAGTTGAAGAGTGGAAATAAGATTATTCCTGGAAATTAGAAGTCATGCTGTGTATTGGAGAGGTGACAAGCATACTACTTTTGAATTCCGTAAATTTCAATTTTCACCTATGCCAATTCAAGTACACTTAATGAAGCACTTGGAACCCAGCTCTTTGTTGAAATAACTTTGGTGCCTTGGTTAAGGGGTCGTGACTTTTTTATGTTTGAGCATTGCTCTGTAATAGTTTTACAACCTGTGGGTATTAGCGTCTAATTCTTGAGGCGTGAGAAATCATATTTGAAACGATTCAACGTGGGAAGGAGCTTGTACAAAGCAAAACCTTGTCAAAATTAGAATTTTGAAGGATGGTCAATGCTATTTTTTTCTTGTTTTAATTTTTAGATTTCTATTTCAAGTTAAAACAGAGAGAAAGTAAACTACCTGTGGCCGAATCAATCAAAGTAGTTCTGCCATTTTCCAAGGAAGTACGGAAAGTAACCTGCAAATAACGAAACTCTTCAAGCTAAAAATAAGAATTGTGGTGGAATGTCAATTCCATTTTTTTCATAAATCATTCTTAAGCTAAAATAAATTAATGACGCATACTAATGTGTGACTAATCACATATTTACCCGTTCTAATGGTAAATCACTCATACTAGTGTTCTCGTGTTCTATGGGAGTTAGCGAACTTTTTTTTATTTACGGAACTGTGAATTGGCATTGTCGGTTCAAAAAAATTTGACATATTGTATGAAAATAATAATATGTAATGTAAATAAAGACACTTACGTGTTATAGCGATTACACTCTAGAAGTGAAGTTAGGCTAATCGTAATGAAATATACCGAAACACGATTAAAATATAATGCTTTAATAACAAAATTATGGAAAATACAACAGAGAATTATGGAAAGCAGGCCGCTAAGAACGCATTATATTATATTAAATATTCAACCAAATATACCTGCATAGTACTTTATCTCGCTCAGGCTAAGCTGATTATCTCCGAGTGAACACAGTAAACCGCTTTAATTACAGATGAAGAACATACTATTGTCACTATAACACGTAAGTACCAACATAAAATATAAACACTAATAATATAAAAGGCATGGTAAGAATATTAAAATATGATGAGTGAGTTCGCTGATAACATTTATAAGCTATCCAATTTATACCTGCATAGATGTTCGATATTTTCCCTCAGATTGGTCCAAATGCCCTACTCTCTTAGAAAAGCCGAAAGATAGTGGCCTAAAAATGAACTTAAAAAAAAATTAATCTCGAAGTAATATTTATGTTGGTATTGCTAAACTTGATGAAACTTCGCAATGTTGTCACACCATGTGATGCGTGCCAAACGTGGCTGAACTGTACCAATTGTTTTGGGACTGTGCCAAACGTGGCGGAATTGTAATAAGCTTGACAGAATAGTATCAAACCTGGCGAGACTGTGCAGCACATACGGTTTCTGAGATGTGTACAAGTTGGCAGGAAGTCAGCGCCCCTTACTGTCACCGTTTTCCTCTTTTTGGTTCCCCTCTTTATTTTGTTAAAATGACTTGATCAGTACAACCAAAGTTTTCAATAGAATGAAACTAATTTTTATTGTTCTCTCTTAGCAACCCTTTAAACTATATGCTAGGCACTAATACCAATCTCTTGACATTTTCGTCAAAAAAAAAGAAGAGAAATCCGTGATAGCGAATTGTAAGGAAGGAGTAGCTGGTGCTAATAGGAATTGAAACATAATTTTTTTAATTTTTCCGAAAAAGGGTAATCAGAGATGGGTTTTCATTGTTCTTTTTTCAGAGATGACTGTATAGGAATAGAATATCGGGAGAAGGCTCATTTAATCGTAAATTGAAAGTTTAGTGTTATATTTTAATTAGAAAAAGAGATTGTGGTACTGCAGAGGGGTGTTTTAACTTGCCATAAAATTTCCTATGGGGAAATGCTACCAGGATCTTTTTTAAATGAGATATAAATGGGAATACTTTTGATTTTCCTATTTTAATGGATTTTTAGCGTCTCTGAAACGGTACTAGCCTCTTAAAGGGTAATTTGATAAGCTTTAACATCTCTTTCAAAGAGCTTAAATTTTGCAAAATTGTGTGAATGGATTGCTGTTGATCTTGGAATCTTTTGGATTTAATCGCAGAGGGTTAATTAGAGCGTCGTTCTAGTTTGCAACAAGGGCATATCGAGTATTTTTCCGGGGGAGGGGTGTACAAAAAGAGTTTTTTTTATGCTAAAACGCATGACAAATTTGGATACTTGTTTATTATTCAGAATACACTCAAGTATTTTGATCTGTAAATCTGTAAAAAACGGGTTTCATATTGCAGCTAACGCATTTGCATGCAGACCCACTATACTATACCCCCACCCCTTTATGTGCAAACATGTATGTATCCATCTTATTCCGTCCCCCTTATGTGCCCGGCACTTGTTCGTGTGGCTGTGAAATCGGTTTTCTTAGATCATGCATTCAGATCAAGATTTTGAGTGTGTTCCGAATTAATAACAAGTACAAACATTTGTTTATATGGATTTTGTTAGTTTTTTTCGAATTTAACAACAAACTAAGGGGGATTCAGACTCGGTAATCCCCCCTTGGATACGGTCTTGGTTTCCAGTGACAGAACCGTAAATCCCCAAACCTTTCGTAATACTGTCTCCAGTATCAGAATCAGATTCTTTCATATTAATTTTCATATATTTACGTAGCAAGTGGTAAAATTTTTTATGGCTAGCGATATGGTAATGTTAAAAATATTTTATTGCAATAACACAACAACCCAAGAAAAATTTCGACTCTTTAATGATGTCAAGATGAAGGTGATAATGTGGATTAAGGGAATTTATTGATGGCAGGAACAATAATCTAGTATGTTATTTCATTCTCTGTACTGACGAGCAATCTTGTCGAGTGTTTCCGCTAGGGCTTGGTAATTAAATCGGCAAATGAAGTCATTGCAGCCTATTTGGTTAAACTGGTCTTTGTCATAATTAGGTACTAAATAGACGTAGTTACAGTTGGAAATAGTTACTACTGATAAAAAATCTGTTCGCTGCTGCTCCTCCTTTGAGTATCTCCTCAATCACATTGGATTCTCATGCACTGGAAAGCCGGAGTAATTATTTACTCCAAAGGCTCCGCTCATCTATCTTCATCTACCCTCTAAATAAGTTCTGAATAACACCTATTGAAAAATATGACTGCAAACTGAACTGGAGAAATTGACCTGGCACAGTTTCAAACTATCCCCAATGTGGCTCAAGCTCAAAGTTCAACTTCTGTTGTTAAAAGCAAGGTTTAATGTGGCGTAAATGGTCGTTTTTAGAGATATGACCTCTCGTCTCCATTTGAAGAGATTCTTCTTTTTTCGCCTTTACCAAGCGAAGAAACAGAAGAGTGCCGAGATTGCAAGGGTTACACGATGGAGGAAAAATTTAGGCAATAGTACCTGAAAAATAGCTGTCTCTGGCGTAACGCATCTGTCTGGACATGATTCCCTGGGCTTCGAATTGAATATGAACAAAAACCAATAGCAGGGTGTCCTAACGATGGAACTGGGCAGACTGTTGCCATATCGATCCCGAGATTGACCTTTATTGCGTCCAGCAATTCGAAGCATGCGCATAAAATATGTGGCGCCTCTTTTCTTTGATATGGCTCTTTACCTTTTTTTATTAACTCTATTTATTGAAACTTTTTATATTAATATATGTTCATTTGTATTGTTTTTTTTTCATTGATTAATCAAAGGGGTATTTGTAAGGTTTTTTTTAGGTTATTCTGCATAAGAATAAAGATTTTGACTTACTAGCCTATATATATATTTTGGACCAAAAGATATATAACAAAGTTTAATAATAGTCTTGCAATAGAATTTTCGATGCATGTGGAGGGGTGATATTATTTAGATGGATTGAAAATCTGCATAATTTTCTGCCTTCTGTATGGCTGAAGTTATCCTGTCCCCTATCATATTACAACCCTCGATATTGATCTTCATTTATTTATATACGAATCTTGTTGTATTATATTTATTCTTGAGGGCTTCTATGTTGAAATAAATGCATTTAGAGATCATTTACCAAAAATAGTTATTTATCTGTTGTTTAACCAATGAAAACGAAAACAGCATGTCAATAGTCAATGCAACCATATTTGTTTCCTGATTGAGGTTCCTTTGGTTCTGTAATTTTAACTTAGGTAATCATTGCCTGAAATTATAAAGCAGTTCGGCATTTTAAAAGCGAATAAGTCACATTAAGAATCCATAGAACTATATTATTTTTCAAGAATCTGTTGTCCTTGATAAGCTCCCTTGGTCCCCTAGGTGACAATTTAAAATCTATTTGACCCCCTCCCAGACAGTTTTTCCCTCAAAGTTTTAACCGGGCACTGAAGCGGGCATTTCTGTTCACAAGATATTGCAGGCATGATATTTTGATAACCTGTATGCATATAGTGTCATTTGATTTAGCTCTACCCTTCTCCCAAGCACATTTCAGCTTCCACTCGAATGCCTCCCCCACTCCCAAGCATTCTCTACAAGTTTATATTAAATCCGTTCCTGAGATACTGCATATACGCCCTATTGACAATCCGGTAGCTTAGTGCCTTTTGATTTATCAAGCTACTTAACCATCCATGTTGTAAGTCTCGTAGGAGCTTATGGGGTAAATATTTATGTATGGATTTGAAACATAAGTTGATTAGCCGTTCTCCTTCCCTTAGTACTAAATTTAAACTTTAAATTAAATTAAAATTTATAAATCAAAAATATAAATCGAATTGATCTTGAATTACTTCCTCAAAGTTTCACCTTAATCCCTTTGTCCATTCCTAAATTATTGTAAGTAATTTGAATAATCAGGTACAAATAGCGTGTTGTTTCCATAGTACAGTTTTGGAAAAGTCTGGTAATATTGGCTACCGAACGATTCGTAATAGCTCATATGGAATACAACTTGTATAATCCACGATATTAGTCCCAAGGGTTGCGGGGTGTATTCCATCCCTGGTGACATATTTTTTGAACCTTTAAACTATTGTGAACAAAAAAGATATTTCTAAATCTGATCGGATGTCTTTGGGAATTAAGAGGGGGCGGGCAGCTAGAAGGGCTTGTTGCCCTCCAATAAATTTTGGCTCTTAAAAAAGACACTAGGACTTCCAAGTTCTGATTGAATGAGCCTTTTCTGGAGTCTTTACGACAGCTGCTTCCATGTGAAGCAACCTGGGGGGGGGGAATTCACGGAAGCCACTTCGATCTTTGCTTAGGCAGCGCTACTGCGCTGCCTATTATAGTTATCCATGCGTAGAGTGTTGACTCATGGAGGAGGGTGAAAGCAGCGACTCTTACAAAGGTGGTTATTTTTGGCTAAAAGTATTGTGAGTATATGAAGGAATTTACTTTGACACTGGTCTGGCATAAAAACAAGCAAAGTATATGAAACACATGGGAGAATACAGGGATTATACTATAAAATATCGATATTTGGGAGGGCATTGGTCTTAAGGCTGTTGTGTGCGTTTCTTCCTGTAGAGTCTATCGATACATTTTGTGCGATTCCCCTGTCCCCTTCCTTTGTTCTGAATGATAGTATACATAGATCATGCTGAGAACAAGAGAATACGGCGATAATTCCCATTATTGTTTCTTAGGACAATATTACCAAAAACAATGAATGCAGAATAATTCTGATAGTTGGGTTTAATGTGCAGTTTCTTTTGAAGGTTAAGAATACTAGGAATAATATTTTTATTGCAAGTTTGTAACATGTAAGAAATTGAAATGTCTCAAAAGAAGCTTTCGTTTTTAAACTTTTTTCCTGTATGGCCGAGTGCCAAAATGTGCCCGCATCCGGCAATTATGTTAAAAGTGGCCAGGCACCCAGGGACACCAATTCACGAAAACTTAAAGGGGATAGTTAATGATTTTTTAGTTTCATTTCAAACAAATAAACAAAATAAGTTGTTTTCAAAACTTATTTTTCTTATTGTTTTCTTTATAGTTTTATAGTGTTTTCAATTTTATTTAGTAAAAACACCGAATTGTTTTTTTTTTGTAATCTGGGTGAAAAAAAACTTGGAGTAATTTTTTCCTCCGTCTCCCAATCGGCTGTCGGGTCTTGTTTTTACTCCTGATTTGAAATATTTACACAATTGCCCTATAGATGACGCTCATTCAACATACACCTTGCCTGACAGTTTTGTGATACCAACCCTGGAAATTTTGAGTTCTGTCCAATCGCCATCTGCAGAAAAGGAGTCTGTCAAAAATAAAAAAAATTGAAGTTATCCATTTGATTTGCCTTTTCTGCGTTTTTTTTCAGATTTGGAGCCCTTAAAATCCATCCTCTTACAACAGACTACATTTTACCGGTCTGAGAGAGGTTATGATTTTCTATTAGCTATCTACAAATGGAAGAGGGGCTTTGGGCCTAGGTCCCAGAAACACTTAGCTTCTTACTTCTTAGATTTTATGTAACTTGAGCTTCTTACTTCTTAGATTTTATGTAACTTGCCTGTTGTTATAGGCAAATTCCGCGAAAAAAGCCCGAAAAATAGGAAAAAATCCGTTCAGAATTCGCTGAATGGCCTACATAATTTCGCTTAATTATTGCCTATTTTTCGCCATTCAGCAAAAAAACTTTGTGGTCCTCGAATAATTTTTCAGCTTATGTGTCATGATACAGATGCTGTGGCATTTGAAACAACTTGGAAATATTTTCATTCCAACCAATGTACGGTGTCAAGGTATTTTGAATCAATACCTCCTAATCTTAGTATCAAAATTTCACGGCTGTCTTCACTGCAGCTCCCACCTGTTGGGCAAAAAAATGGCATTCCAGAAAAATATAAATGGAGAACTTACCTTTAATTTGACATGTGTAAGGTCGGCACATGCCTCAGACAATGGCTAATCTGTTCCCAAGTATTGTCTTGACAAGGGGGCGGATCCAGGGGGTTAAATGATTAGTATCACCAGGTATCAAAGGTATGGGTTTCTAAATTAGGTTTTGATTGGGTTTTGCTTGGTGAAATACTGAGGGTGAAAAAAGGGACAAGTTTTTACTGTTTTTGTCAATACAAAAGAATGATGAATCGAAGATACTTTATATAAAATCCCCAGGTTTCATCCACTATTTCAATTTATGTATCTGCAGTGTGTAATGGGAAAGGTGTCTTGTTTTGAGAAAGAGGTGGAACAAAGCTGGTTTTAGGGGGTGACAGAGGGGGCACTTACCCCGGGCGCAGGAGTCTTAGGGTTGAATAATTTCAGATAAATAATCTAATGGTTATACTCATTTGGTAACTTTGATTTTTTTTTTTTTTTGTAAAGAAAGTAGAGAGTGCAGTTGGCAGTAAGTGTAAGTAATAAGAAACGGAAATTTAGTTGGCAGTAAGTGTAAGTAATAAGAAACGGAAATTTTCATTTTTCCCATATCTTTGTCACGATTCCTTTAAAATATTAAATGAAAAAAAAAAAGTTTTTTTTTCAGCTGAAAGTAACGAGCGACATTAAAACTCAAAATAAACAGAAATTATTCCGTGTATGAAGGTGTTGTCCCCCTCTCCAAATACCATGCTCTTTACGCTAAAGTTTTTAGCACTTTTAAAGAAACTTCCTATTCTAATCAAATAGGAAGGCCCTTGTGTTTAAGGAGTCGATCTTAAAATACTGGGGATAAGTGGTCAAACTTTAACGTAAATAATAAGGTATTGAGGAGGGACAATTCTCCCGGAATATCTCTATATGCAAAATTGAGTTGACAAGAAGAAAGTAGGACAAATAAAAGAATTCTAATAGGAAATCTGTCAAATCTTCTCAGTGTAAAATTTCCTAGGGAAAGTTCACCCCTGGAAATTTCTCTCCCCACAGAAAATTCTCCCCATGAAAACTCACTCTAAGCACAAATACCCCCAATAAATGTCGGTATGCTTCCCTATAACAAATGCTGATCACCAACAGCGAGAAAATTTCGCAATTTATAGGCCTTTTCCCACGGGCTGTGGGGGGCTTACATACCCCTAAAAATATAGTTATTAGATCTTTGCTGAACAAAATGAGTATCTCAAAATTTTGATTGGACGACTTTGGGGAAAAGGGGGCATGGGATAATTCGGAGGCTATTTACCTTCTAATCCATTTGGTCACTAAAAAAGGTACTAAAACTTTTAATTTTCGTGCGAATGCAACCCCCACCGATCTTCTAGGACTGTTCGATACGGTCACCCCTGGTAAAAACAACGAAAAAAGAGAAAAAAAAATCAGTTACTATTGAGCCGAGTTGCTCTTTACTTACAGTTCGTTAAGTAAACCTATTCTATAATTTGGGTGACATTGTTCAGTTTTAATGCTGCAACGAAAGTATATCATGCATGGAGTTAAAATTGGAAGCAGTAATCGAATAGTCTTATGTGACGTTTATTTTATTCCCTCATCCCATATCCTTAAAATGAGTCAATTCTATCGATCAGTTCAAACCGTTATTTCTTATTTGGCTCTTAGACTGAGATTCTCAGTATATCTAGAATTTTCAAATTATATATATTAACCCATTTTCTGTCTAACTTTTTACCCTTTTTGAAGTAATTAGCAATTGTACTGTTATTTTTTGTTTTTTTTTTTTTTGTAAAGAGAGTTTGCTTTCCATAGCGAAATAGAATTATCCTTGATATTAGGGCGTTTATCCCCCCTTTTCAGAATAAAGTACAGCTTTTAATGGATCAGTTTCGGAAATTATCATTTTTCATTAAAATCTGTGTTTTTGCAATAGAAGAACTACCCCCCCCCCACAGCACCAGTATTGCACTGTTAACCCTAAAATTTCCCTTTCAGTGGGATATAATAGATTAATCACTGGTTCTAAATCGCTACGAACATAACCTGAGCCTAAAACGTATTTTTGAGGCTTCAGTCCTCTTCCCCCCATCCACTACAAGATTACAGATTAAAGTTAATCTGTATTTTCTGATATACGTGTTGTTTGCATTACTAAATAAAGAAAAGTGCTACGTTATATCTGCTGTTTCGAAGGTTTTGGCCCCCCCGAAAAAAATCCTGCGTACGTGCCTGATATACATACACATTAATACAATCTGTTTAGACTATACTCTATTTCTCACCGATTGAAACAAATGGGACTGAAATTATTTTATCTGTATCTCGGATGCCGAAACAAACCTTACTTGTGCAATGGTTTTAGAAATAGTCTAAGACTAAGACATTTTTTCAGTTCTTTTTCGATAAAAGTTATGTATCAAATCGAAGTTTAAGCTCAGCGTACCTGAATTTATTAATCTAACCACTTTAAAACTTAATTAAAAATGATTATAATCCATGTAAAAAATCTGTGATACAATACCCTGAAACTATAGATCTAAATAAAAATCCCCCATTGAAACTGACAGAACTACCATTTTTATCCTCACTGATACTATCGTGGGTATATAATTTACTTTGAAAATAATCCAAATGACACAGCCCCTACTGTGCTACTGTCATTTGTGTATCCAGCCACAATGGTTTAAATGTAGTTATTCCCTTAACGACGTGCGTAGGGTATATTTCTTTTGGAATTGGCACTAATGATATTGAATTTGGCCGGTTTAATTAAATTAGGAATCAAGAATATTAATTTACTCACAGTTTGCATGCTTAACGATTACGAAAAATAAGTATAGCCTTAAACGAAAAACAAACCTGATGGCTTAGTGGCATCGCTTTGAGATTAAGAAGAGGAAAAAGCAACAACAAAACCAGTTGATTTTTTGAAAAATTTTATAAGTTAGTTATAACTAACTTTTAATTAATTTTAATTAATTAATTAAAAGTAATAATTAATTAATTAATTAGTTAACTAATTAATTATTAGTTAATTTTTATTTTATTATTATTATTATTTTATTGATTATTTTATTTTATGATTATTTTGGAATTATTAGTTAATTATTAGTAATTAATTAATTAGCTACTAATTAATTAATTAGTTAGTTAGTTTTACAATTTAGTTTTATAAGAAAAATGGTTTATTGTTGTCTCTGCACCTCCTGATATTCTGCAACCTCTGCTTTGGTATGATAATCCGTAGGGAAAATATAACAATAAAAAGCAATATAAAATAACAAATAATTATGTACTTTTTGTTAAACTTGGAGGTGCAACTTTCATCAAGATTGCACCTCTTGTATGTAATTGTATAAATTTTTTCTCAGGCTCAAATGCTGCTAATGGGTAATCTTAATTTTAGTGAATTTTATATATTAGGAACCACCATAAAAAGGAGATTGTTTCTATGTATTTATTTTCATTAAAATTCAGTTTTTAGTCTCGGTTGCTATTGGCATAGGGCGCTTTTTACTTGCAGTTCATTACCACGAACTGTTTTGAAAATCGGATTACTAAATGGAATTTTTTAAGATCAGAAAAGGAAATGATTTAAAGACGAAAAAAGACAAAAACATCGAGTTTTTGAAAAATTCTTAGTTTTGTGATCTTGAAAATGGTGGTATCATTGTCTCCACAGCTCTAATTGACGGTAACGGTTATCTTTAGACAATTGATTAAAAAAAAAAAAAAAAAAAAAAAAAAAAAAAAAAAAAAAAAAATGCATCCATTGAGCTGCTTGCTTTTTCAATATGAAAAGAGCCCTGAAAACTAAAATTACGTATTATTTCCCGGCATGTAAATCCGAACTTTTTCATCGAGTTGATTTAAATCAAGTCATAAATTGGATAAGCAATGCCAAGAAAAATATGAGAAATTAGATCTTTTTAGGGGGGGCTTACCCCCTGCATTTATGCTTGATTACACAATAGAGACCCCTCCTATATACGTGATTGATATCAATCAAGGTGCTTAGTGGGGCTTGTCAAGTCGCTCTTTGGGGCTATAACATTGATATTTGAATATCTAATGTGCAAGATAGCGTTTATACAGGTAGTTCGTTATCTTAGCAACATATCATCTCGGTAGGCGGGTGGACAAGCTGACATATTGATTTGAAAAAATGTGTTGTGGGATGCAACGCAGTTCTTTAAATGTCAAGTTAAAACTTGGAAAATGAGATAACCATATTACCCTGTTAAACTTACCACACCTCCGTTGCGATTAATATGAATCACTCTTCTGACTTTGACAGGAATTTCTGTTTTTTTTCTTAGGCCTAGGAATAGATAAATTATTTTAGTAGGCTTTGTATATTCAAAAATTTGATTTTGTAGCCTGGGGTGTGCTCTTGAAATTTGCAAATGATCGGAATTTGCTCTCAGAAGTATTTCTCCAGCCCCGACTACTTAACAGCGCATAATCATTTTTGGTTGTCAGCAAGGGTGTATCCAGGACTTAGTTTCCTTATATGTTTAAACATCAAATTTGTTTTTATGTTAAATTTTATATATGTTAAATTTGTTAATTTGCGCTTTTTGTGAGTCGGGTGAAAATTTTGGGGAGTGGGTTCAAACTCTGAAGCCCCCCTCCTTGATACGGCCTGTTCGCCGGCCTGGTTGATAGTTTTTTTTCTTTTTTCCTTAATTATTCTGCAGGACTAGACAAAAAAGAAAATAATTTTTAAGAATTTAAGTATTATTATTGTGGATAGTTGCCGAAGAACGTGACCACGATTATATTTTAGAATCTTGAAATCCTCCAGATTTGGTATTTGTATTTGTTTTACCGTAGAATTTGATTTTTTTTTCGAAAAAGTAAAATTGTTTTTTTCGCAAAAGCTTTGATTGAAGAAGTTCTTTTTTTTATGTATTGGACAGTTTCAGTAAATAGTACACTCCCTGAAGTCAGTAATTCCCACCTTTGGCTTTTTCTTTTATTTGGATTGCCACCTTCATTGCTCCAGGTCTGCACATATGGGGCTCTGGGGTCTATCAAACAGTTCGTGGTAACGAACTGTAGTAAGGAGCGACCCGGCTCAATAGTAACCAAAACTCTAAAAAATTGAATTTTGAGATCAATAGCTACATCAAAAGAATCGCATTTTAATGCTGATTTTAAATATATAAGTTTCATCAAGTTTAGTCTTACCCATCAAAAGTTATGAGCCTGAGAAAATTTGCCTTATTTAGGAAAATAGGGGGAAACACCCCCTAAAAGTCGTAGGAAAATGACACCATCAGATTCAGCGTATCAAAGAACCCTACTGTAGAAGTTTCAAGCTCCTATCTACAAAAATGTAGAATTTTGTATTTTTTGCCAGAAGACAAATCACGGGTGCGTGTTTATTTGTTTGTTTGTTTTTTGTTTTTTTCCCTAGGGGTCATCGTATCGACCAAGTAGTCCAAGAATGTCGCAAGAGGGCTCATTCTAACGGAAATGAAAAGTTCTAGGGCATCTAGGCCCCCTCCCACGCTCATTTTTTCCCAAAGTCAACGGATCAAAATTTTGAGATAGCCATTTTGTTCAGCATAGTCGAAAACCATAATAACTATGTCTTTAGGGATGACTTACTCCCCCACAATCCCTGGGGGAGGGGCTGCAAGTTACAAACTTTGACCAGTGTTTACATATAGTAATGGTTATTGGGAAGTGTACAGACGTTTTCAGGGGGATTTTATTTTGTTTGGGGGTGGGGCTGAGGAGAGCGGGCTATGTTGGAGGATCTTTCCTTGGAGGAATCTGTCACGGGGGAAGAAAAATTCAATGAAAAGGGCGCAGGATTCTCTAGCATTACTATAAGCAAACAATGAAAAATAAACATGAAAACGTTTTTTCAAATGAAAGGAAGAAGTAGCATTGAAACTTAAAACGAACAGAGATTATTACGCATATGAGGGGCTCTAAAATACTTTAGCATAAAGAGCGAGGTATTTAGGAGGAGATAAATACCTTGCTCTTTATGCTAAAGTATTTTTAGTAATTTCAACTATTTGTTCTACGGCCTTTCTGATTCAGGGGTCATTCTTAAAGAATTGGGACAAAACTTACGATTTAGTGTAAAGAGCGAGGTATTAACGAGGGTACAAACCTCCTCGAATACATAATAAAAATATAAGGTTATGAAAGTTTGTTACGTAAGTTAATTCTTAAGTTACGTATATTTTTTACTAATAAAAACGTTCGTTAAAAATTAAAAGTTCTAGTTGCCTTTTTAAGTAACCAAAAAATTGGAGGGCAACTAGACATCCTTCTCCACCCCTTATTTCTCAAAATCGTCTGATCAAAACTAAGAGAAAGCCATTTAGCCAAAAAAAGAATTAATATACAAATTTAATTTTAATAATTTATTTGCGGAGAGCCAAAACCAAACATGCATTAATTCAAAAATGTTCAGAAATTAAATAAAAAAAACTAATTTTTTTAGCTGAAAGTAAGGAGCGACATTAAAACTTAAAACGAACAGAAATTACTCCGTATATGAAATGGGTTGTCCCCTCCGCAATCCCTCGCTCTTTACGCTAAAGTTTGGCTCTTTGCCACAATTCTACTTTTTAAAACAATTAAAAGCTTTAGTGTAAAGAGCGAGGGATTGCGTAGGGGACAACCCATTACATATACGGAGTAATTTCTGTTCGTTTTAAGTTTTAATGTCGCTCCTTACTTTCAGCTAAAAAAATTAGTTTTTTTTATTTAATATTGTACTAAAGGACCTGTAATTCTCATTGTCTATCCACGAAGTCTTGAATGCTTACTTCCAGAATCCTATGTTTAAACATAGAGCCCTGAAGTTAGCAATCTTTAGTCAATACCTATTAAAAATCCAAAACACAGAAGTGGTATGTCTTTTTTTCAGAAAATATGCTCTATGAGACTGATCAAATGATCAGATTTTTAATATTGTCGTATACAGAAAAAGACAAGTGTAAAGAACTTTTTGCAAGCAATTATTATTGTCTTGAGTACAAGAATGTGGACACGTACTTTTAAACGGGTGATGTCATTTTATGCAATAGATTGTTATCTGTCAAATGTGAAAAAATGTAACCGATTAAATGGAACCGTTTAAGGATTTGAGCAGTTTTAATATTTTGTCAACCCTACAGTTGGGATGAGAAGCTGTCATTATCGGCATGTAACTCGGCTAAAACAGAAAATATTAGCTTCCAACTTTCTTCGAAATTTAAGCATTCTTTAAATTCTATAAATAAAAGAAAGTAACGGTAAACCCTTTTGCTACTATTTTAAGGAATCTTACTGACTGTATATTAAGTTAAGAAATACTCGATAAAAGAAAACAGGATTTGGTGGGGCCCCCTGAAGGTTTCTAAAGTAATTAACACATGCTTTGTTTAGAAAATATTCCCTATTATGTAATTAACACCTGCTGGCTGTCGTGGAATGACGGGGTAGGGCTGTCAAGAAATCCAGGAACAGGTCTGTCACAGAATCCAGTGATAGGTCTATCAGAAAATCCAAAGGGCGGTCACTACTCAGATTTCCTGGCACTTCTAAAAAACGATCAAAATTAAATATAAAAAAATAAAGTTTTGTTTAATTGGAAGTAAGGAGCAACATTAAAAATTGAAACGAACAGAAATTGTAAGGTATATGAAGGGGGATGCCCCCTCCTCAGCACCACTCTCTTTGCGCTAAAGCTTGATTTTAGTCCCAATTCTGTAAGATCGATTCCTGAAACACAAGGGTCGTTTATTTAGAACAACAAGAAGCTTTTTTAAAAGTACTAAGAAACTTTAGCATAAAGAGCAAGATGTCGAGGAGGGGGCTTCGCTCTTCATATACGCAATGATTTCTGTTCGTTTTAATTGCTAATGTTGCTTCTTACTTTTAGTTGAAAAAACTTATTTTTATTTTAATTCCCAATTAAAGAGGGGTCTCAGCACACTCATGCACATGAATTTGTTTCAGGGGGGACTTTTTTTGGGATCAGAGTAGTTTTTTAAAGCACTCAGGGAAGGTGATAAGATATGTGACTTAGGAAAATATTGAGATAATATCGATATTTTATGGGGATATAAACCCATGCCCATTCCCCCACCCTTTTTACGAACCTGAGTCTGAAGCAATCCAGCTCTACTCCCGGCTACGCCACTGATCCATGGATATTTATTCAAGCTCTATCTTAAAATTAATTTAACATCGTAATCAAACAGAATGGGAAACTCAAAGGGAAATATAAACTGCCAGCACCACCAAAAGTGTAGCGTCCAACGACTTCACTAGAAAAGCAGGAAATCTCAAAGAAAATTTGTTAAGCATTATAATTAATTTTCAATTTTATGCTATTAATGCTTAATTGTCTCTGTAAGTGATAACGAAGCTGCGTTTTTAGTTCCAAGAATTACTTTGAGTCAAAATTCAATCTGGGCAAAATAGGCCTAGCTAAGGTTGAGAAAATCTTAGCAAGTTTAGCAAGCTAGTTGATTTTGAGCTGGTAGTCCTACTGACAGTTTCGTATCTTATTATCGGAAGGGGTACAAATGCCCCCAGACCTCAGTTTACCCCCCCCCCACCAGCTGAAATTTAGTGTCTTCAAAAATCTTGGGAAATTGCACTTAGACGCACATAACTCAAACATCCACAGAAACCGATCAGTTTTCTTCAGATAAAACTGATCTGTTTTTCACTGTCATTTCCATTTGACTTTTGTCAAACTTACGTCAATGCCTACTGGTGACAGAATTCAACTTTTTTACAATTCCCTGCATTTAAAGAACCTGAAAAGTCAAGTATGCAATAGTCTAGGGCTGTCTAAAAAAAGGAACAAAATCGCCAAATACTAGTTGGCGCTGGAGATTTTTTTTTAAACGAGCTTCAGTCTCCACTCCTTGTAATTCCCTGGAGGATGCGAATTCACGGAAATGCAAGGAGGCAAGGATTTTTTTTTTTTCAGTTTTTAATGAAGATACAAATATTGTCTTTTTTTGCTTTGTTTCTTTTTAAGTGAATTCTCCAAAAACAAGTAATTCCAAACAATTTACGGAGCAAAAAAATCTAAGGGGCAATGGCCCTGACTCCCCTCCCAGATGGTGTCCCTGTAAGTTTCCCATAGTCTTTGATATTTGTATTTGAATCCCTAATTAACATGATATTGATGTAATTTCATAATCACAATTGTCACTAGAGTACAGTCCCTGCCGTCAAGATAATAAAAAAAACTTGATGAAAAAGAAGCTGTGATAGCGGCTTCTTTTGACAACCCGATTGATAGAACAGATTTATTCACCTTCTCTTCTCAATTTATGCAAAATAGATAGACTAAGAAATTCAATTTGATAATAGCCTCCAAATAGCCAACTAATGCATCTTTTTAGTGTTGCATATCATTCCATTAACATCAAGCGGCTAAAAGCCGATATAGCGTCATGCAACATTTGTATTGAATGATTATTTTATCCCAAGCTTCTTTTTACTGCCTACAAGTACCAATAAATTTAAGTGGATAGGGTAGGTGTCTTATATAAGTTGGGGCCTATAGCTGTTCAAAGATATGGGAACGTATAATGCACTTTTCATAATTCCTTTAAAGTCTACCTCCAAATATATGGAGGTTTACCATTTAGATTGGAGTCCAATGCAAGTGAGAGTCGTGATAATATCGGACGTGTATGCTTTTTGAAGGCAATATCCCTAAGACTACCTCTTATAGACGGGATTAGAATGAATAAGTTGAACTGAAAAATGAAATAAATGGAGTACATGAAGATTTCGAGCGACAAAGAAAAAACTGTTCATGCGCATATTGACGGAAACCCAGAGTTGCACATTCGGCTTTCACAAAGGTTTTTAAACTTGGTAGAATTTCCTGAACGGCGGTCCCTATAAAAATCATTTGATGGCTCGTAAACAGTTTAATAAGACATATAAAATCAGTTTTATTTTATCTAAACTTTAGGACGTCTGATATGTTACACAAGTGGGCTATATGTATTGGTTCAAAGGTGGATCTAGAACAAAATCTGGGGGGAAGCAATATGGCACGGCTTCGATAATTGACCAAATTGACAAGTTTCTTTTTAAAAAGGAGTAAAGACAAGAAAAAATGGAATAAGACAAGAAAGACAAGAAATAATGGGCACCAGTAGATCTTGGAGAGGAGGTGGCCGGGATCCTCCTATCCCCTGGATCCGCCCTTGCATAGGGTACAACACTACAAGGCTGGTTTAACTTTGTAGTTTCTTGTGTCGAATTTGGTCCGATGTTTTGTTCTGGGAGCAAATAGTACAGAAAATCCGTCTCACGTTCGTAGATGGTTGCAAATGGAAACCCTCTTTTTATAGTGATTTTTGAAACTGTATAGGGCTATCCTACGGAGAACCTTAGAGTTTACGTGAGAAACAGTTGAGGCTCGGGATTTTTTTCATTCTTATAAATGGCTTAAAGCTTCACAGAAAAGAACCAGTCAAGTTTTGTGTTTACTTTACTCGCTTGGAATATTGTCAGCTCTGATTGTCAGACTAGTCGATGCATGTAGATATAATTTTAAAAAGATAGGTTTAATATTTTTTCCAGAAATATGGAATAATGTGAATGGCTTATAGAAATACATCACATAGATAAGCCAATGGAATTAAAGCATGCTTTCTTTCTCTCTGGAGAGTATACTTTCTGTTGGTATATCAACAAGTTCTGGATAGACCCAGAGGATTGCTCCTAAATTTGAGATTTTAGGGGAAGGGTGGGTCCAAAGGTACCTTCTTTGTACCTTCTTCCTTGTATGCTTTATAGGTGCTTTACCTTCAAGGAGTAGTATATTTTTTCGCCTTTTTATGGCAGTTGGTATTAACCAAGTGACATATAGCAATCGCAAATTCTGTCGGTCTGTCGGTCCCGGTTTTGCTACTTTAGGCACTTCCAGGTAAGCTAGGACGATGAAATTTGGCAGGCGTATCAGGGACCCGACCAGATTAAATTAGAAATAGTCGTTTTCCCGATTTGACCATCTGGGGGGGGGGGGAGTGGAGGGCCTGTTAATTCGGAAGAAATGGAAAAATTTGAGTATTTTTAACTTACGAACGGTTGATCAGATCTTAATGAAATTTGATGTTGGGAAGGATATCGTGTCTCAGAGCTGTTATTTTTAATCCCGACCGGATCTGGTGATATTGGGGGGGAGTTGGGAGGGGGAAACCTAAAATCTTGGAAAACACTTAGAGTGGAGGGATCGAGATGAAACTTGGTGGGAAAAATAAGCACGAGTCCTAGATACATGATTGACATAACCGTTACAAATCCGCTATCTTTGGGGTAGTGGGGGGGGGGGGTAATTCTGAAAAATAAAAAAATGAGGTAGGCTATTTTTAACTTACAAACGGGTGATCGGAACTCAATGAAATTCGATATTTAGAAGGATATAGTGTATCAGAGGTCTTGTTTTAAATCCCGACCAGATCTGGTGACATTGGGGGGGGGGGGAGTTGGGAGGGGGAAACCTAAAACTTGGAAAATACTTAGAGTAGAGGGATCGGGATGAAACTTGATGGGAAAAACAAGCACAAGTCCTAGATACATGATTGATATAACCGGAACGGATCTGCTCTCTTTTGGGTAGTTAGGGGGGGGGGTTAAGTCTGAAAAATTAGGAAAAATGAAGTATTTTTAACTTACGAACTGGTGATCGGATCTCAATGAAATTTGATATTTAGAAGGATATCGTGTCTCAGAGCTCTGATTTTACATCCCGACCGGGTCTGGTGACATTGGAGGGGAGTTGGGAGGGGGAAACCTAAAACTTGGAAAATAATTATAGTGGAGGGATCGGGATGAAACTTGGTGGGAAAAATAAGCACAAGCCCTAGATACATGATTAACATAACCAGACGGATCCGCTCTCTTTGGAGTAGTTGGGAGGGGGGGGGTTAGTTCTGAAAAATTAGAAAAAATGAGGTATTTTTAACTTACGAACGGGTGATCGGATCTCAATGAAATTTGATATTTAGAAGAATATCGTGTCTCAAAGCTCTTATTTTAAGTCCCGACCGGATCTGGTGACATTGGGGGAAGTTTGGGGCGGGGGGACCTAAAATGATGGAAAACGCTTAGATTGGAAGAATCGGGATGAAACTTTGTGGGGAAAATAAGCAGAAGTCTTCAGATACGTGATTTACATAATTGGAACGGATCCACTCTATTGGGGGGGGGGGGGTATTCTGAAAAATTAGAAAAAATTACGTATTTTTACTTACGAAGGAGTGATCGGATCTTCATGAAACTTCATATTTAGAAGGACCTCGTAACTCAGATCTCTTATTTTAAATCTCAACCGGATCCAGTGTAATTGGGGGGGGGGCAGTTGGGGGAACCGGAAATCTTAGAAAATACTTAAAGTGGTGAGATCAGGATGAAACTGGACGGGAAGAATAAAAACCTGTCTAAGATACGTGACTGACATAACCGGACTGGATCTGCTCTTTTTGGGTTAGTTGGGGGGGGGGGTTAATTCTGAAAAATTAGAAAAAATGAGGTATTTTTAACTTACGAACGGGTGATTGGATCTCAATGAAATTTGATATTTAGAAGGATATCATGTCTCAGAGCTCTTTTTTTATATCTCGACCGGATCTGGTGGCATTGGGGGGGGGGGGGTTGGAAGGGGGAAACCTAAAACTTGGAAACACTTAGAGTGGAGGGATCGGGATGAAACTTGGTGGGAAAAATAAGCACAAGTCCTAGATACATGATTGACATAACCGGAACGGATCCGCTCTCTTTGGGGTGGTTGGAGGGGGGGGGGGTTAATTCTGAAAAATTAGAAAAAATGAGGTATTTTTAACTTACGAACGGGGGATCGGATCTCAATGAAATTTGATATTTAGAAGGTTATCATGTCTCAAAGCTTTTATTTTAAGTCCCGATCGGATCTGGTGACATTGGGGGGAGTTTGGGGTGGGGGAACCTAAAATGATTGAAAACGTATAGATTGGAGGGATCGGGATGAAACTTGGTGGGAAAATAAGTAGAAGTCTTAAATACGTGATTTACATAATTGGAACGGATCCGCTCAATTGGGGGGGGGGGGTAATTCTGAAAAATTAGAAAAAATGACGTATTTTAAACTTACCAAGGAGTGGTTGGATCTTAATGAAATTTTATATTTAGAAGGACCTCGTAACTCAGATCTCTTATTTAAATCTCAACCAGATCCAGCGTAATTGGGGGGGCAGTTGGGGGTTACCGGAAATCTTTGAAAATACTTAAAGCGGTGAGATCAGGATGGAACTGGATGGGAAGAATAAAACATGTCTAATATTCGTGACTGACATAACCAGACCGGATCTGCTCTCTTTGGTGGAGTTGGGGGGGGGGAATTCGGAAAATTGATGTATTTGCAACTTACGAAAGGGTGACCAGATCTTAATGAAATTTGATATTTAGAAGGATCTTGTGCTTTAAAGCTCTAATTTTAAATTCCGACCAGATCCTGTGACATTGGGGGGGATTGGAGGGGGAAACCGGAATTCTTGGAAAACATGAAAATTGTGGTATTTTTATCTTACGAATAGATGATCGGATCTTAATGAAATTTGATATTTAGAAGGAAGTCATGTCTCAAAGCTCTTATTTCAAATCCCGACCAGATCTTTTGACATTGGGGGGAGTTGGAGGGGTAAATCTTGGAAAACACTTTGAGTGGAGGAATCGGGATGAAGCTTGGTGGATAGAATAAGCATATGTCCTTGATACGTGATTGATTTTACTGTACTGGATTCGCTCTCTTTGGGGAAGCTGGGGGGGATACGAGTGGGTGATCGGATCTTAATGAATTTTGATATTTAGAAGGACATCGTGACTCAGAGCTCTTATTTTAAATCCTGACCGGCATTAAGCGTCTTATTTTTCTTTTTAAATCAATCTATTGATTCATAGAATTTTGTTAGAGCTCATACCACATGATCTCTTGGCTCTTAGCTCTTCATGCCTCGTCACAAGTGCCATATGAGCTCTTAACTCTTGTTTTTTTTTATGCAAGGCCTTTAACGTTCAAAATTAAGTTGAATAATTTGTAATTTGGTAATAATCGAGAAACTGAAATGCCTAGTTATTTCCGGAAACAGACGCCTTAAAACTATTCATTAATTGTTATGCGGGTACGCAGGAGTTTATTTAGGGAGAGAAGGAGGTGATGCAATTATCAAACGAATACATTATAAAATAATGCGAAATAATAAGGATTAAATTCGTAGTTCCTTCTTGTAAATTTGCTTGCATCGAGAACGTATTTCTAAAAGAAAGAACACATTTTGATAATATTTAATTTCTTGGAATGTATAATTTTTCTTCTAAGAAGAATGTAATCTTTTTTTTAATTTGTAAGTTTTCCAATGTCCAAAATGAATTAGACCCCAATGATTTGCTGTCACTTGTTCTCTCAGATTAATTCGGAATCTCCTTTCTAGACCATGAAGACCAAGCAAAATTTGACCGTTGAAAAATTAAATGGGTTAATGCAACTAAGTAATAAAATGATGGATGATAAAAATATTTTGATTTATTAGTTTTTTTTACTTATAGTATATGTTGGTTGTTCCAATACGCTTAAGGTTACTTATCTATATAACTTCTTAAGACATAAAAAAGAGAGTATTTGAACTAATTTATAATTATATTCTTCTGTTGTTAACATTTTTCTGAGTAAATAGTTTATTACATACAATATCAAACAGTTCATGGTAACGAACTGTAAGTAAGGAGAGATGCGGCTCAATAGTGACTAAAACTCTAAATAGCGGAATTTTCATGTCAATAGACATATCAAAAGAATCGGGTTATTAGGGTTATTCTTTTGATTCCAAATATATAAGATTTATTAAGTTTAGTGTTGCGCAGCAAAAGCTACGAGCCTCAGAAAACTCGCCTGATTTTTGAAAAGGCGGGAAACACTCCCTAGATATCAAGGAGTCTTAATGAAAATCAAACCTTCAGATTGAGTGTGTCCAAGAACCCTGATGTAGTAGGTTCAAGCTTCCATCTGGAAAAATGTGAAATTTTGTATTTTTTGCCAGAAGAAAGATCATGGATGAGTTTCTATTTATCTGTTTTCTTTTTTTCCAGGGGCGATCGAATCGAACCAATAGTTCTAGAATATCGAAAAAGGGCTTATTCAAACGGAAATTAAAAGTTCTTGTGGCCTTTTTAAGCGACCAAAAAGATTGGATCCGCAAGAGATTTTCCAGGGGTAATTTTCAGCTATGATGAAATTGTCTGGGTAGAGGTTTCGTGGTGTGGGGTATTTTATGGGAAAAGAACTTTACATGGTGGGATTTTTCGGTAAAGGGAAGAAATTTCCCTGGACGGAGGAGCTAGATTTTGTATGAGGAGACAGCCCCCTGGTACACATAATAAATAATTTTTGTTTTATGTAGTAAGATCTTCACATTGGAAGGATGGTTTCTGGAGGTGAACTTTCCAGAGGAAATTTTACATAGGTATATATTTTGCCAAAATTAATATACGAATTTTATTTTAATTGTTCATCTACGGGGAGCCAAATCTGAACCTGCATTAATTGAAAAACCTTCAGAAATTAAATAAAATTGATATATTTTTTTAACTGAAAGTAAAGGGTGCCATTAAAACTTAAAACGAGCAAAAACTGTTCCATATATAAAAGGGGTTGTCTCCTCTTCAGTGCTCTACTCTTTACGCTAAAGTTTTTATTATAAACTTTAAAAACTAGAATTGTGACAAAGAGGCAATCTTCAGCGTAAAGGACGGAGCGTTGAGGAGGGGACAGTCCCTTTCATTTATGGAATAATTTCTTCTCGTTTTTAGTTTTAATGTCGTTCCTTACTTTCAGTTATAAAAGCATGTTATTTTTTATTTAATTAAAAAGATAAAATGCGCGTTGTTTCCCATAAGAGAAGTAGAATAGAACTGTTATGATGAGGCGAATCTAACCTAATTAACGTTGGCTAAGAAATAACACTACCCACTATAATGCAAATTACTATGTGTCATATCGAATATGCTTAAAGTTGTGTCCTAAATAGCTATACTCCAACTGTTCGTGAAAATACTGGAACTAAAAAAAAAAAAAAAAAAAAAAAAAAAAAAAAAAAAAAAAAAAAAAAAAAAAAAAAAAAAAAAATCTTCATAACAAAAATTCGTTTGGTATCTCCCTCCCCCACCAAAAATATAGATACTGATTTTGTTGGGGCAGGACTGTACGCTAAAACTTAAGGGGGGGGGGGGGGTAGTCAATATGTTCAAACTGTGATCATGACTGAAATTCTCCCAAAAGTAGTTTCAAAATGAAGGAATATAATTCGAAGTTTTTGGCAATAATATTGTTGGTGTTACATTTGCTTTGGACAGAATGAGATAAATCACGGTAAGTCATCGAATGATGGGTGTTCGGCCGGTTGTAGATTTCAGTCTGCATGGGTTGTTATGCCGTCTAATAGCTGCATCATAAATTTAAATTATACTGGAATAAATTTGAGAAGTTTGTTGTTCTGTAATATTAGTCCGATAAAAATACAGAAGTGTTTTGTAATTTACTTAACTAAATTTACTAATAATTCGCACTAATTACATAATCGTTTGTTGTATGCCTAACTATTTTTCAGTTTTTTTTTATTTAAAAAATTAGTTGTTATAATTTTTCAATTTTACCTTGATTGATACTGTGAATTTGACTTTTATTTACATAGTAAACAAAATATAAACTATTACAGATATAAACCACCACGCTAGGGAAAAATTTAAATTTTGCTAACCCGTAGTGATTAACTACATAAACATTCCTAAAGGCATCCTAAATTAAATAAAAACCTATATAAATATTCCTAGAAGCATCTTAGACTAATTAAAATAATAATGAAAAAAGAAAAAAGACAATCCCCTTCTCTCAAACACTCCTAGGGTAAAAGCCACCATCCAAATACAACTTCATCCACCCCAACTGCTTCAACCAGGTCCTCCCTCCAGCCCTATAACCCACTCCAATCCCCCAAAATAAACAAAAAAACTAAAAAAGGAATTCCCCAGTAAATACTCTTTTAATCTTTTAATTAGGTTGGGTACTTGTCTTTTATAGCGCCTATGTATATAGAAGCTAAGTAGAACCGGTTTTGACTGAGTTTGTGATCTGTATTGAATGAAATTTATAAATCCCAATTAAATTTCACAAAATATGATGAAACTATAATATTTTAAAAACAAATTTGGGCTATATATTTGCACATTAGGGCGGGGGGAGGCTTAAAGTATATCTGGTCTGCAAAATGTGTTAGGTACAATTATTCTGCATATTATGAAGTAAGAACTATATCTTAAGTTCAGACTGACCAAATACTTTTCATACACCCATCTTTCCTTGTCCCCCCCCCCTAATGTGTAAATCTATAGCCTAAATTATATGTTTCCCATCTATTATGTCCCTTGTCTTTGTCTTGTATCACACCTAGCTAAAAGAAACTAACGAAGAAACCGAAAAAAATTGCAAGGAGATATGGTGACGCGTAATATTTGTCGAAAGATTGCTTAAAAATGATTCAAGTTTTCATGAATTTAACGAAGGAAAAATAATTTATCGGAGAGTATTTTTTGTCAAAATTTTCTTGTTTTTATTCCATTGAAATTTAAAAATCAGTGTTCCCAGTCAGGATCGTCAATTTGTAGAGGAAGAATTTCCCCCTAGATACTTGCCCCCTCGATTTTGAAAATCCCATTTTAGAAGTACTTTTATTGAAAAATGCTTTTTTTTTTCAAAGAATCTTCACTGAAAAAAAAAATGAAAAAGAAGCTCCCCCTACATTTCCGTGAATTGATGCTACTTTTCGCCGAATGAATTTGTATTTCTTATGCGTACATATATGTATTACATGACATGCATAACAAGGTGAATACGTTTATACATAAATCAAGATACGATCATAAGATAACGCAAGCATGGTAAAAAAAATTCATAACATTCAATTGGCATTTTCCTAGTATGCAAATAATAGGGTATGCTAAATTGGATACCTAGATAATGGAGTATGGAATATGTCTAAAATTTTTATCAATTTTGATTAATGTTAAATTATAGGCATTAAATTTTCAACGGTCGTTTGGATCTATGTCATTTTCTTGACGCAAGAAAGGATAGTTTTACTTCGAAGAAGAAAGAAAAAGTTGCAATAATCGAACGGAGTTTTGGGGCTGCTTGTAAAAGATATTAGAGGTTTTGTAATATATGCAAAATATATTACAAAGATAATTTGGAATTGCTAGCGAAGGCTTTTGGGCTTGTACAGATATTATAGACTGCTTTTAGCGTGAACCTCCCCTGTAATTATTTATACCATCAAAATCGAAGTGCTTTGGAAATATTTTCCACCACGATTTTTTTTGTGTGGTGGCGAAGGCACACATTCTAATAAAATGTCGAAAATAGAGGAACTATAATAATGTGTAGAAACAGTTGTATATGTCTCAAGATTTTTGTTGATGGAATTTGTAATATATTTATTAAAAATAAAGTTTTATGAAAAGCGTAACTATTCATGCTAACATGAAGTATTAAGCAACATTAAGCATTAAAACGAGTAAAATGCAAAACATGCCTGTATGGACTAAATGAGCGAATAGTTAGTCTGCGGAGTTGACGGCTCTCCGTCTCCTGGGGTTCAACCGTGAGTGATATTTCTTTCTGTACGTGGGACGCTCTGTGTCACGCTGAAGTAAGCTTCTTTTGTGCTTCAGCACCTGAAATTATCCGTGGCACACTTTCACTAAGCTTGGCATGCGTGAAATGGTGTACATGACATTTGAAAGTGCATGATCCCTAGGTCTAGTCTTGAATAAATTCCTAGATAATCGGACAACAGGTGTCCTAGAATTTCTTTGAATGGAAATATGTCAGTTCTGAGTTTTCGGGCACACGTTTTACTGGTAGCTTTTGAAATACCCTACGCTATGAATCTTGGGGACACAACTCATAATAGATGCTCCCAAATAAGCACTTTTTTTTGGGCGTGCCTAAATTGCCGTTCAAGTTATTAGCTAACAATGCTGTTCATCTTGTAAATAAATGTTTTCTTTTTAGATGCAAATGAAAGACCACTTGACGAATGCGGGCCCGATCAAATGTGCCCTTCTGGATGTCGATGTAATGAGGGCGTTGTGGACTGTCGGGATCGCGGTCTCACCAGAATCCCGGCTTTCCTGCCAGAAGGCGTTACGGAATTGTAAGTTATAAATTTTTTTTATTTCAAGTGCCTGTCCATAAGCAACTGTTGTGCTTTTTGGAGTAGCTGCATTCTCTTACTTACATTAAGCACAGCATAAATATTATACAGAATGGAAAATTTGGTTCAGTAATGGGACAGATCACAGCGCGCGGCATGGGGAGTTTCCCGAAGCATCACGGCAATGGCTTCAACAGGTCTCCTATATTCCCATCACAATGCGCTAAAAATTGGCGTTGCGCACCTGCGAAGGCAGAGTCATGACGAAAGTTGTGCTACTGATGTGTCCCAAAAATCTTTAATCGAGAGTATAGGAATTTTCCATACTATATAATATTTATGCTGTGACATTAAAGCTCTGGTCGATCAAAAAACGTTATAAAATTACGCAAAATAAATTTTAGTCGGTGTTGCTCTGCATAAAAGTTGCAAGAAAGCCTGAAAATCGAAAATACGTTTTGAGTTTTAAGACTATTACAAGGATAAAGATCATCCAGAGCCATTGACGGTACTTAGGGCGTTGAATTGACGTTTCCTTTGATGGGCCTGTTTGTAGCAGGCCTGTCGCGCAACCTTGCGGCAGCTGAAATTGAACCCTGGGCCTTGTTCTGCCCCGCAGAGCATCAATCCACTGTGCTATGGTGATGATTGTTATTAAGAACTATTTCTTTCTATAAGGGATAGTTTTAGATACCCAAGATGCAGCAACCACAGCGGCTAGGATAAGTTGTTAATTCAGACACCTTTTTGTTGTACATTTTAAATTCTACGGGAGAGCAGGAAACCTGAAAAGTAAAAAAGGGAACAAAAATGAGTTTGCATTTAAGAATCCTCTGCGCCAACAAAATTGTAAGGCTTTTAGGATATGACAAATAGTTAAAAATTAAAAATGTTAAAAATGCTAGTTGATTTGCGTATTCTTCGATATAATTTACAAGATTTTGCAATTCCCTAAAATACTCACTGGAAGAAAAGTACTTTTCATCAGTTTTCCAAGCCTCAAATAGTTTCAAAACGTTTTGATTTTCTAGACTGTTATGAAAAGCCATTTATTTACAAAAGGTACATTTTTCTTTAGATACCCAAGATGTAGCGCAAACAGTTACGATAATGAGAGCTGCATTTCTTAAATATATCTAGAAGGGGGGAGGGGAATACAACATAAAAAATATAAACCTCTGAATAGCTTGACAACTAAAGAGGATAAGATAGGATTTTTAGTATTTTTTTGAAGAGCAATGAAAAAAATAAATATGAAAAAGTTTCTTCAACTGCGGAGAGCCAAAATCAAAACATGTATTAATTCAAAAACGTTCAGAAATTAAACAAAAAAAAAGTTTTTTCTTTTAACTAAAAGTAAGGAGTGATATTAAAACTTAAAACGAACAGAAATTACTCCGTATATGAAAGGGGCTGTTCTCTCCTCAACACCCCGCTCTTTACGCTAAGGTTTTTATTGTTTTAAAAAGCAAAGCTAAGTGAAATGGTCAAACTTTAGCGTAAAGAGCGGGCTGTTGAAGAGGGAACAGCCCCTTTCATATACGGAGTAATTTCTGTTCGTTTTTAATTTTAATATCGCTCCTTACGTTTAGTTAAAAAAAACTTGTTTTTTGTTTAATTTCTCTCTATAAAACGGAGAATTTCAAGTAATGATACAAATACTAATGCAAGTTTGGAGTCTTATACTAACAAGATCGCTTCACTTTGAACTTGTCTACAGAATAACCATGAAATGTCCTTTTTCAGATCCAAAACAACAGTCAATCATTTGACTGAGCTCATTCTGCAGAAGTGATAACAAGTTAAACTAAAAAAATAAATAAATAAAGCAACAATCTAAAAATGCTTTGCTTTTGTATTGTTTTAAGTGTCCTTAAATGGCTTACTTCTACTGTACCAAAACTCCTGGATTGTTTTGTGTTTTCAATAAAGCGCTAGTTTTCTGTAATCCTAAAAACATAAGGATTTATCACCTATTGGTTTGTTTATCCTAGTTATATTGATATATATTGGATAGACTGTAAAGTTATAATTTTTGTTCGTTTTAAGTTTTCAACTTCGCTCTTTTTTTTCCTTTGGAAAAACGTTGTTTTTTTAGATTAATACTTCTGTCACTACCTAGTTGTAGTCTATCTTTAGCTAAAAGAAAAGTATTGACCTCTAGTCGGTCCACCTTAAAAGTATCATTCTAGTACAATAAAAGTTCCTATAAAGTCAATTTATAACTTCTGGTATGTATCCTATAGTTTATTATGGGAGGAGCTGACGTTGTTGGGTGAGGATTTTGCGTTTATCAGACTGCGGGGGCACTCCGGCATGCCTCCCTCAGTTATTGAAGTGTCAAAGGGGAACTGCTACATAACAGCGTTTTACAATTTTGGTGTTAGAATTGTTGAACAGTTAGATCGATTGGAAAGGATAGGAGTTTGATTTGAGAATATATCAATATTCTGTTGTGCTGTAGTTCCACTTTTGATGAACGAATAATGGGTCTGAAGAATGTTTTTGGGTAATTATGTGTTATACAATACACGGAAGTATAACAGTTCCAAATAGGGATGAAAACTTATACTTTTGTCATGGAAAGGCAATGTGGTCTTCGGAGTTATCTATATAATATTACACACTTGAGAAGTAAAGTTTTTTTTTTAATACTAATGAAATAAAGCAAATATGACGAAAATACAATGCTTTAAAAACAAAATTATGAAAAATGCAACAAAAAGTTATGGAAGGGGGGCTGCCCAAAGCGCATTATATTAAATCCGTCACCTAAACTAAACTAACCTAATCTAACCAAAATACCAACTAAATACTTAAATTAAAATATTGCTTTAATGTAGCTTCCCACCGAGCTGAAGCTAATTGTCTGGTATAAACACCATGAAAACCGGATATTGTCTCATGTTCGCGATAGAAGTTCTCGAGTGTGTATTATAAACTAAATGATTTTGAGGAGACGGGGGGGGGGCTACATTTCAACACTTTATTTTTTTTGCCACTATATAATCCAAATATGCAAAATGTTTTGTGTGTATGATAAGCCCTATAGACCTTCTACTGGTAAAGCTACTTTCTTTTTTCCAGTGACGATTTACTGATAATATTCTTTAGAACACTTTAGACAGGAAGTATAGACCAGTTATGCGCACCGGATTGAGTTTCAAAGAGGGGGGGGGGTGTGAATCACAATTGAAGGAAAAAGAAAAAAAAGTAAATTATATACAAGAAACAATGAGAAAAATCATTAGAATCTTGAGATTTTAAGGGAAACAGGAAATCCTTACCCTTTGTTGTTTGTTTTCACATAATTTTACTAGTTATGCTACATTCCTATGAAATTTTTTCAGCTTTGATCGTTCATATCATGATCATCATTATCGTTCATAGTTTAGAACGATATCATTATCATTTTCATCGTATCATCATCATTATCATTCATAGTTTATAGCTGCATCTCGATCAATTCCACTGATATCAACCAATCTAACTTCTTCCAACCCAAGTTTGTGAACTACTTCTTAAGTTCGAATCGAGTCATTTTCCTAAAATGGAAACGTTTCAGATTTGATACAGTAATTACGGATTGAACAGTAGAGAAACAATTACTCAGGTCTTTGATATATTCGGACATGGTAAATATAAATATGTACTCTGTCATCAGCGTAGATTAAGTAGTCTTGCAGTAATAGCAATTGTTAAGAATGAGCGATAGACTTTTCATTCGACATCAATTAATCATAGATTTAATCAGTATGCTGCCACCCACCAATGCGGTGCTCTGATTTCAAGATATGTTGCACCGTCTTATTAAGAAAACTTGTTTGGCATTTTATATACTTCTTTAAAATTATATTTACATAAGGCACAAGATGTACCAATTCCCTTTCGAATTAGCCCTTAAATATTCTCTCTAGGATGTTTCAGCACCCCACTGTTGGTAAAAAAAAAATAATAATAAGGAGAGAATAATAGAACAAAGCCAATAAAAAAAGGAGATATATTATCCCTTCCCATGCGAAAAAGTGATTCACCTTCTTGCTCCAGATGGTGGACTATAATTCTACTATTAATTTAATTAAGTGACATTTAAACATTAAAACTAACAGAGATCTTTTCAAAGGCCGTAATTGCAACTAATACTCTGTAGCGAACTGCTCGTTCTACCTTTGTATCGTCTTGGAAAGAAAGACGACAGTCGTTTTGGCGTTATTTTACTAAACGCCTTTTTAGAAATTTAGTGTGACTCTAAGATAACAGCGAAGTTTTACAGAAACTAGCCTCTACTCTGTTTTCTATCCATACCAAAACAGGGCATTTTTCTGCTTGCATACAGCTGTACTCAGGGCCGTAGGCAGGATTTTGTTTGGGGGTCCATATTATTTTACGGCGGGGTGGTTTGGATTTACAAAAAAAATAAAACACATCAAAATTTGTTTTTGCGAGTTGGGCAATATATTTGGGGAGCTCCTGCTCCCCAAATATAAAAACGTTTGCTCCTGCATATTGAGCAAAGAGTAGATGCACACAATCTACCATCAGATTCATAGCCTCCTCCACAAATTGCTATAATTTCCCAATATTTTCATATTAATGGGTAGTCCTTTTGTTCCATTTATTTCTAGTATAATATGCCTAGCTTTTGTGAGGCGGGGTCAAAGTTATGCCCCCTATCAAATCAAAATACCGGGCTCACTCCGAATCAGATATATGCACACGAGACGAAACATTGTAGTTTCTGTCAAGAAGTCCCACATTTTCGGCCGCCGGGTGCATATCTTGAGAGCACGTTTTTACGAGTTGGACAATATTTTCGGGGAGGGGTGTTCAAACCACCTAACCGTCCCTTGATTCTGCTGCTATTGATTTTTTTTTCTCGGCTAAAAGATGCGACAGCGCAGCCTATATATGACAACCTTGTGTTGCATATCCTGCATATTAAGTAAAGAGTTGGTGTACAGTGTACACAATTGCTTCAAATATGCATGGTGGCTTTTTTCGCTTTATTATTAATAGTGGTTTGACGTCGCTTGCTGGGAGGATGCAGCAACAATGACATCTTACAAATGAGGTATGACATTAGATCATAACCTCTTTTCTTTAAATATGAGATGAGACCAGAGCTCTCATTAGCGTTGTATTCAGTAAACCTTGGCGGCTTATGTGTAGAATTATAAAATAAAGTATATGCTAGTGACGGATTTAAGCTTGTGAAGAAATACTGACGGCTCTAGTGACAAGATTTGGCATATTTTAATTTTAATGAAGTAATGCTGATGACGCGTTTTTGACAGGCTGATTTTAAGCTGTAGATCAAATTGATACGGTCAGGGGCTAGGCAGTTTAAAAGTCAGTTTAGAAAATCAAAATGACTCAGAAACCTGAGGGGTGGTCCGCTTACAAAAAAAAACTATACACCAGGTGATGTGTGCCGCTCGTTCTAGAAATCTGCCACCTGTAGCCCGAATTTTTGAATGCGTGGCACGAAGAGGCCCATGATGGCAGACTTCTGCCACACGGGGTGGAAAAAAGGGTGCTTTCGAGATGTGTATCGGGTGGAAGAAAATAAGGGACCCCTTGCAGAACATACAAGGTTTCATCTTGTGTGCATAAATTTGTTTTGGTTTGAGCCCAGCATATTTTATTTTGATGGGGTAGGGGGCATAGCTTTTACCTCCGCCCCACAAAAGCCGAGCAAATTATACAAGAAATCAATGAAACTATAGGCCTAACCGATAATATGAAACTATTGTAAAATCATAGCAATTTGTGGAGGAGGTTATGGATCTGAAGGTAGAATTTGCTTTAAGAAATAGCTCGATTTAAAAGTATCTAACATTCATATTGCTGGTGTAGCTAGCAAGGTCATATCCGGGGGACTGCAGGGTTTGAAAGTCGCTATTTATAGTTTGACCCCCCCCCCCCCAAAAAAAAAAATCCGACTCGTAAAAACGGACCAAAATGCATAGCCTATAAACAAACTTTTGTTCTGTTTTATAGTTTTTGGTAAACCCCCTTGCCTTGAAAAAATACCCCCAGAGAAAAATCCTGGATATGCCCTTGCTGGCTAGGGGGTGTACAACTTAAAAAAATAATAATGAGAATAATATAAGACACTATCTCGACCCCCTCCATCTCCTAAAATAACAGATGAGCACAACATTGATTACACATAATATACTTTTTTCCTTGCGGTTTTGAAAAAAATGTGCCCCGTCCCCTTAAATCTAGGCCTAAAAATCATATGTTCGTACCTTATCGTTAATACGATAAATACTTTATATTAAACTAGCTGTTGGGGTGGCGCTTCGCGCCACCCCCCCAAGCCCCCCCGCGCGCGTAAGTCGTTACATGCCATATTAGTTACGTGCCATTGTAGTTGTGTCCCTGTGTCCCACCTGTGAATAGATATATATATATATATATATATATATATATATATATATATATATATATATATATATATATATATATATATATATATATATATATATATATATATATATATATATATATATATATATATATATATATATATATATATATATATATATATATATATATATATATATATATATATATATATATATATATATATATATATATATATATATATATATATATATATATATATATATATATATATATATATATATATATATATATATATATATATATATATATATATATATATATATATATATATATATATATATATATATATATATGTGTGTTTTTAACTACGTAAAACATGCGAATATACAACATTCTTCGCTGTCCCATTGTCTGTGCATATAAATAGATTGTCAGGTTTACTGACTCTTGAACATGCAACATATAATTGTCCATGGGAAAAACAATCCGTATTCAGATCTATGCCTCATTATTCTAATGATGTGTCCCTGTGTCCCGGTCGTCATTTATATTCTCTGTGTCCCGGTGTCCCAGTTCGTAATTTCTCTTTGAGTGTCCCGGTCGTCATTTATAGTCCCTGTGTCCCGGTGTCCCGGTCGTCGTTTGTGTCCCGGTGTCCCGGTCTGTAATTTCTATTCGAACAATCCCTGTGTCCCGGTCGTCATTTATATATCCCGCCTGTGCCCCCGGCGTCCCTGTTGTAGTTGTGTCCCTGTGTCCCGGTCGTCATTTATATTCTCTGTGTCCCGGTCGTCATGTATATTCCCTGTGTCCCGGTCGTGATTTGTGTCCGGGTGTCCCAGTCTGTAATTACTCTTTGAGGTTCCCGGTCGTCATTTATATTCCCTGTGTCCCGGTCGTCATTTGTGTCCCGGTATGTAATTTCATCAGTTGACAAACATGACGTCAGTCGACAAACAACTTCATGACGCATACAGCTCAATCCTTATAATGACGTCAGTCGACAAACATGACGTCAGTCGACACACAAACATGACGTAACTCGACACACACACACACAGAGACAACTTATTTTTATATATATAGATTAAGAAATTAATTTAAGTATTAATTAATTAGGTTTGAATTAGGAAATATTAATTAGGTTTGATATACTAAATTAATATATTTAATTAATTCATATATATGATTAATTAATATATTAACAATTAATATATAAAATTAATATTTACATATTTTGTTTAGCTAACAATAAAATTCTAAACACAAGAATTGTCGTTAAAAATCTAACGTTAAAAAATATTTATAAAAGTAAAATAGGACACTCTGACTCTAATGTTTCTTGAGAAGGAATCCCATTTGAGATAGTGCGTTGTGGCATGTCTGGATTATCTTGTGCATGCTACATCCTTAAGTTCTTATCAAGATCCATTTCAAGCTATTTCATTTGTAGTGGGAGCACTTGTATGATAAACGCCCTACCGATCAAGTTGTTCATTCACTGACGGATTATAGAAACTTTTTTCTCGTTGGTTTCTTTCAGCTTAGCATGAGACAAGACAAAGAAAAGTGACAGAATAGACGGAATTTAAATAATCTGGGCTGTATATTTGCACATCGGGGGGGGGGATAAAGGTAAAATATTTGGACAAGACGAAGTTAGAAAAGTATTCTTACTGCATAAAATGCAGAATAATTGTACTTAACACATTAGGCATGCAGATCCGCCGTACTTTAACCCGACCCCACCCACTAATGTGCAAATACATAGCTCAAATTTGTTTCTTAAGTATTATATTTTTCTATCTTACTTTGGTATATTTCATCAGGATTGAGCACCAGAGAAACATATTAGAAGAACATTTGGTAGGGCGTTTATCATACAAGTATCGTAGCGGGGTATCGGTAACAAAAAAAAGGAACAAAAATAAATGTGTTTAAAAAAAGGAAAGGTAACAACGAAAAGTGTCTGAGTGTATTTACAAAAAATCAAGGTTAGGTAGGACACACATGTGGATGGGCGTCTCAGGGCACTTCCCCCTGCCCCTCCCCCAAAATAATCACGATTTCTGGGCTTCTTTAGGTTGTCTATCTGGCTTGGGCTTGGTCTTTTATTCACTCTCCCCCTCCCCGTACCACCATAAAAATGTCACTCTCTCGTCACCTCTGTCACCTCTGAAAGCATGCTGCTTTTACCAAATAAACATAATGCTAACTTTTAAGCACGTTTTTCACAACATAAGGCTCATGTTCTGGTTTTTGCTTGCATTATATACTCGATAAAACATGAATTAGAAGAGACAGGAAAAACTGGCAAAATTGACAGGTCTAAATGGATAATTCTAAGATACATATTCCCAATTTGCATGAATTTGAATGTAGCCATATCCTTATTTTTAGGCCTCCCATGGACTTGTTGACATATAAAGCCAAACGTAATCATCCTAGTTTGTATAAGCTAATGGCTGGCTGGGTGGCCATAACCTCTCAACAAGTAGCATAATCGGAAGACCATTCGCTTGCGCGCAAGCGAATGGTTTCTCCGTTGTGGTAGTAACAAACAATAAATTAAATAATATATAGCCTAATTACAGCTTTACTGAAAAAGACAAGCGAGTTACTTCACAAACAAAACATGATTAACTTAAAAAAACAATAGAATTAAATATATTTCAGTAGAATTAAATATATTTCAGATGATATTTGTCATCTGAACTAACTTGATCAGTGAATTGTAGTTCTTATTTCAATAATGTGCAAACATGTCATCATTGTTCTATCTATAGTAGTTATCCTAATCTGCTCTATCTTAATCAGCTTAAAATGACTGCATGTTTTGTTATGGTTATAGCTATAGTATATAAGTACTAGCTCTGAAAAACGATTTCTGGGGGAGGGGATGGAATTTGACTCATCGCAACCCTAACAGGTACGAATTCAAGACATTTGTAAAACTCTGGCCTAAGATCTGACTTTTCTGGCTATCAGAAAACCCTCTTTGTGGACTCGGAAGGTGCTTTTCATATGGCACCTTAGATTTTCTGGCTTCGAAATTGTAGATTTTAATCGCTTACAGCTTTATCATTTTGTAGTTATTTGAATCTGAATCCCCACCCCAATCAGAGCCAATTACAGCGACAGTTGACAGTTCTGAATTCTATTTTTTCCTTTACAGTGTTTGGGATTTGAATACCGTCTCCTTGTTCTGTTAGTCAATATATCATTTCTCTGGTATTTAAAGCTTCTAGGTATATTTTTTTATTCGGTTCACTTGATCTATAATAAAACTAGCCAAAGAGTCCATTTCGGTGGCTCTCCGCCAACAAAAAGTCTACTTCGTGAGTTTTTCGTAACCTCCTTCTGCTCAGCTGTTCGGACTTTCGATTCTTGCATAGCAGACCGTCGTTTGTTCGAGTGAGCTCACTTCTTGGGCTCTTCACTGCCTCCCTCCCGTCACAGTGTTTTCTCCTCTCAGCTGCTCAAACCTTTGATCTGGCAAATAGGCCCTCGTTACACTCAAGCTCTCGGCCCTCATTTTCGATATAGTATCTATATATAGTCATTTTGTTTTCTTTCAGTCCATAATTCGGAAGCGAAAATCCGAGTGCCTCTTTGTCAACTGCGCATAAGCAAAGTCGTATCCAGGGGGTAGGGATCAAACCCCTCCCCCTCCAGAAATTTTTGACTCGTAAAAACGTACCAAAAAAATGAATTTTTTATGCGTTTTTGAGTGTTTTTTTTTGTTTCCCCCTCCGAAAAAATCCTGGATACGGCCCTGGTCACAAGTTCCGTTGTCGCCACCGGCTGTTGGCCTTCGCCGGGCCGTCGTGTCCTTCCGACGCAAGTTTTGAATATTTTAATTTTTCTGTGATAATATTTGAGTTTTATCCGCTACACTACCCACGCTTTAATAAATTCTAAGCGAAAAAAATTATGATTCTAGCTTTGAAGGATTATCTGTTTGAATGTGGCATTTAAAGTGGTTCGCAGTGAAATTTCGCCTGATCTCATGTAGTCTTTTTTTCAGTCTGGGAGTTTCTTTTTAAATTAGTTTTTACTTCTAAAAGGTGCCTCAAAAAGGATGCCGGATTATAAAAGCCCGTTATTTTTATTTTTTGTTTTATTTTTTGTTGTTGGCAACATTGTTTTTGCACGCTTTGTCATGACTGAGCTTATGTTTTTGATATTATGCTTTTGTTTTCCAGGTTAATGTTCTTGGTATAATTTCGTAAAAATGGTGTAAATGTGTGCTGAATTCGATTTATAAGAACTTTAAATCCGGCGTTCTTTTTTAGACACCCTTTACATTCAATGTTCGTGACTAGAAGTTATCTTTGTTCCTTCTACTACCTCTAATTTTATTTTTGGTTATCTTGCTAAGCCCTTTGCCTGTAATTAGCTTAAGCTTTTAATGACTTTAGGTAACTAATTGGCTTCTCTTTTTTCCTATCATTCGGCATTGTATTTAATTAGTGAGAATACCTGTAGTTAAATTTTTATTATGCAGCAACTTTAACTTTGAGAAGGTTTACTTAGTAAAATAGGCTACCCCTTGACAGAGATTTGGGGTGGAAAGTAGCTTAGGGTGTTTTTACGGGGTTTGGCGTAACAGAGCGTTTTGAAAATGTGATACGGCGTGCCCAAATCGGTAAAGGTATGTTGGAACTCAGCGGGCCAAGGGGAAAAATGTCGTGGTGAAAAGGTAGTGTTTGGATTTTACACCGGGTGGTGGAGGGTTGGTGACTCCTTGGTTTCATTACTGTCAGTTTTTTTTTCAAGCTTTCATTGCACACTCATGATTTCTAATTTCCTCGGCAGGATAAAGAAAGAATTAAAAATGGTCGAAGCACCACTTCGAAGACAATTTTGCAGGCAAATCATTATAGGCTATAAATCAAATTCTAGTCGAAGGTGTATGGAGACTGCAAACTTATAGCCCCATGACCGAAGCAACTGGTAGGATGTCTCTCGGTACAATTGTTCTGTTTAAAGTCATACAATTACAACTGCAAAGAGAGTAAACAAGAGATTACTTATTTTCCATTTAATTACTTATCAGGGTCTTCCCTATTTAGAATTTGCACAATTTTCTCTATTTTCCCTGTGGTGTGCTTATTTTTTTTATTCCCTCGAACACCCTAGATATGAATTTCTCCCTCCCAAATAATTTTTGCGTGAGTGTCTGCTTTCTCAAAGGCTAACTAAATCAAGCACCGGCAGTAATCTAAAAATATTGAGTTCCAAGGCAATCAGAATAAAAGTATTTTTTGCCAAGATCGTAAGTTTCGGACTGAAGTCCCAGATATCTTGGTAAAAGTTGCAAGGTATCTCAGTCCTGCCCTGAAGTCATTCCTGGCTTAGATTCTTATTAGGCTGATGGTGTTAATCCCCGCGTTCAATAAGCTTATTGCAATTGATTTCTTGTAATTTTTAGCATTCTTTAGCCAATTGGAACTATTTGATTGCGTTCAATAGCTTTATTGGAGCCTATTCGATTTAATTTTTTGTTTATTGTGCTTCAGAGCTCAGTAAGCCATAATTCTTCCTTTTAGAGGTAGAAAATTCGGTACTTATGTATTATATCAAACACTGTCGAGAAGTTTGCTCAATGTAAGATCTCAGAAAACCAGTTTCATAGCCACAAGGACAAATGACGGGTGACAGAATGCATTGGACTTGTATAATTTGGGCTATACATTTGCACATTAGGGGGTGAGGGTGGAGGTAGAGCTAGGTTACTTTACCCTCCCCCCCATAATGTGCGAATATATAGTCCAAATGATGTAAGGTTAGTTGAGGCAACTTTACCCCCTCCCCCCTTATTTGCAAATATATAGCCCAAATTATATTATAATATAAACTAAAGTATTATAATTTCGTAAATTGATTTGGAATTTACGATGTAAGCTAACAATGTTTTCCGTTAGATTTAAAGGTTATATGGGTTTGCAAAATAAAATAAAAAATTATTATGAGGAATTCATTTTGATGTTGAAATCGCATTCTATACAGTACAATAATTATGGCTATTCAGTAAGTTATTGCAATTAATGGTAATAAGCTCTGTTGAACGCGGGGAATATGTATATGATAAAGTTCGTGTTGCCAATAATGACGGTTGTGACGGCCCTCAAACCAACCAATGTGAAATCCTGCTTCATCGTTCTAGAAAGTAACGTTTACTGTTTAAAACGCTTTACGAAAGCTGGCAATTTTAAAATAGTAACTCGGACATTATTGATGACCAGTTCTTTTAGTTTTACAATGACAACATATATAATATCTTTCTATCAAACATTTCGTGGTAACGAACTGTAAGCAAGGAGCGACCCCGCCTAATAATAACCAAAATTCGAAAAAAAATAATTTTTATAACAAGTAATACACCAAAAGAAGTGCTTTTTTAATTCTCATCGAAATATATAAAATTTGATAAATTTCATGTTATTCATCGAGGGGCTAAAAGCCTGAGAAAGTTGCCAGATTTGTGAAAAAGGAAGATAAGACCCCAAAAAACTCGAAAGGTCCTAATGAATATCACACCATCGGACTCTGCTTATTAGTGAACACCACTGCAAAGTTCTGGAACTCCTACCTGCAAAAAAAGCGGTATTATGTATTTTTTGCCTGAAGCAAGATAACGGATCTTTTTTCTTCCAGGGGTGATCGTATTAAAACAATGGCCCTGAAAGATCAGAAGACGGCTCATAAGAATGTACATTAAAAGTTGTAGTGGCTTTCTAAGCGATCAAAAAGACTGGAGGGCAACTAGCCCCTCTACGCTCCCTTTTCTCCCCAAAGAGATCTGATCAAAATTTTGAGATATCCATTTGGTTCAGTGCGGTTGAAAGTTCCAATAACTGGGCCTCAGGGGATGACGTGACCCCAGCAACCCCTAGGGAAAGGGCTGTAAGCTTATGCTATTTGAACATTGTTTGCGTATAGTATTTGTTATTGGGTCATATACAGATTTGTTTTGGAGAAGGGATAATTTTCTGTTGGTAGAAAAGCTTCTGGATAGAATTTTCCACAGAGGGGGGAGGGTATTTCCCGATATGATTTGAAAAAAGATCAGGAGTTAAATAGAAAAACAATTTTCATCAACTGAAAGTAAGGAGAAGCGTTAAAACTTAAAAAATAACAGAAACTATTTCGTTTATGGGGGTGGGGCACCCCCCTCATATAGTCCCTCACTCTTTACGCTATTGTTTGACTTTTATTCACAATTCTTTAAGAAAGACTGCTCAAAACACAATGGTCTTTTAATTTGAATGAGAAGTATTTTTAATGGACTTTAATACTTTCGAAGAGTTCGTGGTAACGAACTCTAGTAGGGAGCGATCCGGCTCAATAGTAACCGAAACTCTAAAAATAAAATTTTGATACCAATCGTTAAATCAAAAGAATTGTATTTTTACGCCTCACTCTTAAGGCTACGCTAAAGTTTTTTGTTGATTTAAAAAGTAGAGTTGTGAAAAAGAGTCACACTTTAGCGTAAAGAGCGTGGCATTGATGAGGGGACAACCCCTTTCATATACGAATAATTTCTATTCGTTTTAAGTTTTAATGTCGCTCCTTATTTGAAGTTAAAAAAATCGTTTTTTTATTTAATAGCGTAAAGATCGAGATATTGAGGAGGGGGCAGCTTCCAGCGTACAGGAAGTTTTTTAGATTTTAAGTTTTACCATTGATCCTTACTTTCACTTGAAAAAAAAAAGTTGTTTTTTTTTTTTTAATTTCCCACCGAGTACTTACGACAACGCTCTTTGCTTAAAAAAGAAATGCTCCCTCCTCAACCTTCTAGACCTAAAGATTCTAGACCTAAAGAGAAGTTTATTTAATTAATATTCTCATCCAAACAAAAAAGAAGAAAAGCTAAAATCTAAGTACAATTGTTTCATGTTTGATGTGAAATATAAAATCATTTAGTGTGAAATTATTTTGATATGAAAAAACGTTTAATAGAAAGTTTGATCTTGGCTTCTGTTTGATTTTATGTAAATTCTGTTGTGCATTGAGGATCTAAAACAAATTCAATATAAAAGAAAAGAATAAACAACCAGTTTTTCAAATTAGTCTAACCATATACGATGTTTGACGACAACTAAAAAACGAGTATTTGTTGTTATTTTGTCAATTTCTGCTCTATCAGATTAAATTCACAGTAATTCATCCAAATAACTTATGATATTCAAAGAGCTTCAGGGACGGTGTTTAAAAGCTCATTTCCTTGACAAACTGCGGTGGTCTTAAATCTGATATGAGATATAGAATGAACACAAGTTCTGCAATGATCTGGTTTTTGGGGTTGGGGGATCAGGTTACTTAGATAGATTCAGCGGAAGACATCGACAAAAATGCTGGCGTTTGAAGCAAGATGACCTCCAGAACTTTAGCTCCAACTGTATTGGGTGCAAAAAACTAACCCGTATGTGCTGACTTTTACTGAAATATATGCGTTGTCTTACATCTAATTTTTTACCGTTGATTCCAAATCATTCGGTGTAATAATGGAAGACGAGCATGGATAGCCCAAGATCATGGTTGAAACCAAGTTTTGCAAAACTAAAATAAGTATTAAACAATTGATTTTAAAATATGCAGCCATAGTTTGATTTATGCAGGCACTGCCACCCCTAAATCTTTAGATTTAAACGATTTTTTCCGTACTTCCCCACATTGTCCATAAATTTATTATTCTGAATTTTATGTTTGTTTGTGTTTTTTTCTTGTTTTTCTTTTGTTTTTGTTTTTTTAATCTGGCATGTTCCCGTGAAATAATCCTACCAATTAATCCCGCCTATTTACCCGTTGTTGTATTTACACACAATGTATTTGCGACATGAAGTTTTGACCCAGTTAAAAGAACGAACAAGTTTTTAGCCACAACGTTCTTTTCAATTCAACTCTTTGTTTCTTTATTGCAAGACAGACATTTTTCGGGGATTGGGGGAATTTCCACGGGGAGAATTTGCGTTGGGGACGGAAGTTTCCGGAGATGAACTTTCAAGGGTAAAATTTTGCACGGCGGAAATTGCCAAAATCTCTCTACGAAATTTTGTTTACATGTCTTGCTTTCTCTTTGGCTCTTCGGAGGAAATTTTCAAAGGGGTAGGAATTGTCTGGGGATTCATCCGTGGCGGAGATTTCCACGGGAGATTTCCACTGGAAAACTTTCCATTTGGGAGGATTTCCAGGGAAAAACTTCCACAAGGAAGGGGATCTTCGGGATGATTTAGAAAACGATCAGAAATTAAATTAAAAGCAGCTTTTTTTTCAAAGAAAAGTAAGCCAAAGGAGAATTTTCCAGGCAGAATTGTCCGCAAGAAATTTCCTGGGAGGACTTTTCAGTGAGGATGAAATTAATTGTCCGATGGAACTTTTCAAGGAAGGAGCATTTTACGCGGGATAAACTTTGATGGGAACTTTTGTGGATGAACTTTCCATGGAGGAAGAGGTTGATTTCTCAGCATTATTTGAAAAGCGATCCAAAACTAAATGGAAAAAAAAGTTATCTTAACTGCAAGAAAGGAGCAACATTAAAACTTAAAACGAACAGAAATCATTCCGTTTATGAGGAGAGATGCCCCCTCATCAATGCTATGAAGGAGTATTTTACGCGGAAGGAAATTTTCATGGGGAACTTTGTGGGTGAATTTTCCATGGAGGGAGAGGAAAACGATCTGAAACTAATTTAAAAAAAACAAGTTTTCTTAACTGCAAGTAAGGAGAAACATTAAACCTTAAAACGAACAGAAATTCTTCCTTTTATGAGGAGGGATACCCCCGCCTCAATGTCTCGCTCTCTACGCTAAAGTTCGACCTTCTGTCCCAATTCTTCACGAACGGACCTGAAACGCAAGGTCCGTCGAATTAGTATAAGAAGCTTTTTTAAAGTACTAAATCACTTTAGCATGAAGAGCAAGGTATTGAGAAGGGGATATTCCCCCTCATATACGGAATAATTTTTGTTCATTTTAATTTTTAAAGTTGCTCCTTACTTTCAGTTAAAAGTCATTCTATTTAATCAAACCGTTCGTGGTGACGAACTGTAGTAAGGAGCGACCCGGCTCAATAGTAACCGAAATTCTATTGTACCAATAGTTATATCAAAAGAATCGTATTTTAATGCTGATTTTAAATATATAAGTTTCATCAAGTTTAGTCTTATCCATTAAAATTAACGAGCGTGAGAAAATTTGCCTTATTTTAGAAAATAGGGGCAAACACCCCCTATAAGTAATACAATAATCCCACTTAACGAAAATCCCACCATCAGGTTCAGCGTATCAGAGAACCCTATTGTAGAAGTTTCAAGCTCCTATCTACAAAAATGTGGAATTTCGCATTTTTGCCACAAGACGGATCATGGATGCGTGTTTGGTTTTTTGTTGTTGTTTTTTTCCAGGGTGATCGTATCAACTCAGTGGTCCTAGAATGTCGCGAGAGGGCTCATTTTAATGGAAATTTAAAGTTCAAGTCTCTTTTTTAAGTGACCAAAAACTGGAGGGCACCTAGGCCCACTCCCAAGCTCATTTTTTCCCCAAAGTCACCGGATCAAAATTCTGAGATAGCCATTTTATTCACCGTAGTCTAAAAACCTAATAACTATGTCTTTGAGAACGACTTACTCCCCCACAGTCCCTATGGGAGGGGCTGCAAGTTACAAACTTTAATCGTTGTTTACATATACTAATTGCTATTGGGAAGTGTACAGATGTTTTCAGGGGTATTTTTTGGTTGGGGGAGAAGTTGAGAGGGGGTTTACGTGGGAGGATCTTTCCATGGAGGAATTTGTCATGGGGACTTTCTAAGATTATTTAAAAAATAATGAAAAAAAAAATATGAAAAGTTTTTTTCAACTGAAAGTTAGGAGCAGCATTAAAACTTAAAACGAGCAGAAATTATTACGCATATGAGGGGTACACCCCCTCATAATACCTCGCTCTTTGCGCTAAAATATTTTTTAGTAATTTCAACTATTTATTCTACGGCCTTTGTGATTCAGGGGTCATTAAGGAATTGGGACAAAATTCAAGTTGTAGTGTAAAGAGCGAGGTATTGACGAAAGGCTGAATCCCCTCATATACGTAATAAAAACATACGAATATAGAAGTCCGTTACGTAAGTTAATTTGTAAGCTGCGTATTTTTTACTAATGAAAACGTTCGTAAAAAATTAAAAGTTGTAGTTGCCTTTTTAAGTCATCAAAATTTTAGGGCAACTAGGCCTCCTCCCCCACTTGTTTTCTCAAAATCTTCCGATTAAAACTTTGAGAAAGCTAATTTCGTTTTAATTATATTTGTGCGGAGAGCCAAAATCAAAACATGCATAAATTAAGAAACGTTCAGAAATTAGATAAAAAACAAGTTTTTTTAACTGAAAGTAAGGAGCGACATTAAAACATAAAGCGAACAGAAATTACTCCGTATATGAAAGCGGCTTTTCCTCATTGACGCCCTGCTCTTTACGCCAAAGTTTTTTACTGTTTTAAAAAGTAGAGTTAAGAGGAAGAGTCAAACTTTAGCATAAAGAGCGAGGCGTTGAGGAGGGGACAACCCCTTTCATATACGGAATAATTTCTGTTCGTTTTAAGTTTTGATGTCACTCCTTACTTTCAGTTAAAAAAAAACTTAAGTTCATTTGATTCACTGGTGAAACGTTTAATGGAGATAAACAAAAAAGAAAAAAAAATAATGACTTATTTATATTGTTTTAAGCCTATGCCAAAGCCGCCGTTAAAAACAAATAGCTGTGCGGTTCCAAATATGTAAACATAATAACGACTTATTAAATCCCGATTAATTGCCTAAAGCAACCGACTGTTTTATAAGAAGCTAATCACCGATTATTAGGGAGTGTTACCATAAGCCTTCCGTGTTTATGTTTCTTACTGACTTTAACATGCTTGTTGAAATATTTATTGCGATTATTGACCTGCAATGGAAAATTAGAAGTGAAGTTATTTTAGGTGGGGTTATCATTTGTTGTTGCTTCATATTTTTAAGCGAAGATTTAGCAGGAGACAGTAATTTAGTGAAACGAAATGACCTAGCGACCTTGAATTCTGGGTGATGTTCCCGATTTAAAGCGAAATTCTTTCGTCTTCTTAGTAAATTTTTCGAGAGAAAATCAAATGCTTATCTAAAAAGAATCGTAGATTTTTGCCTAATATATAAATAAGGAGTTTTTATTTATTAAAAAAAATATCTAAAAGCTAACTTATTATTCAGCAATTCTGATCAAAAACGGAAGTGATCTGAATATTTGCCCTCGTAACGCCATTTTTTTTTATTCGGATTTATTGAATTCCATTTTTTTGGGGGGGGGGGCTTATGGAATCCGGCTCCGAAAGCCAAATTTGACTCCTATCACATCTCTAGCATTGTTACCTCAGTTATCAAAGTTGTGATTTTTTTCTTTTTTTCATTTTTTCTTCATTTTTTTTTAACGGGGGGATCCATGGAACGCAGCTGCAAAAGCCAACTCCTGTCAGAACATAGAATTTATAATTTAATAGTATTTACCCACCTTATGAGAATATTTTGATTAGATTCACTGAATTTCACTTTCTTTTTATTGGGTTCCGTGAATTCTGCCTCAAAATTTGACTCATTATCTGAAGAGAACTATATTAATTCAGTAATATTCACCAACGTTGAACGATTGTTTCCCCACTAATTTTTTCCTTTTTCTGTCGTTCCGTGAAATTTGGCTCTAAAAGTCAATTTCGACTTCTGTCAGAACCTAGGATTATTAATCCAGTAACCCACGTTGAGAATTTTATTCATTGATGTATTTTTTTTATTTTTTTTTTGATTGGGATCCTTGGAATCAGACTCGGAAAACAAGTTTGACTCCCGTCAGAACCTTGTAATATGTTTAACCAATCGGTCAAAAAATTTAGGCAAGTGAAACTGCGGTGGCTTTATCAATTTTTCTAGAACCCTTAACAAAATCTTGATCTAAGTGGGTAAAACAATATCGGTAAAAACGTCAGTTTGTCTCTGACATCTATTTGCTCCCTCCAGACATTTTGGTTGTTTTGTATTCCCACCCGCTTCCCAAAATGTTGATAATAAAATAAGAAATGTGTTTTCTTTTTATTATTATGGCTATATCTAGACTTTTTTTTTGTATGGCAGGTTTTTTTTTGCCTGACTAGTTATAAATTTTGTATTTTCTTGATCATTTACATGAATTTGTGGAAGTCTTGTGCTTGTCGGCGAGTTTTCCAAATAATTTAAGTTCATTCTTTCGTTTGACATTTAATTGAACAAGGGACTATATAAAAAAGGAACAGAAACCAATTTATGTCAGTCAAGCAGCGACTGCTGTGGAAATAACTTCGGTCTCGCCCCAAAACTCATTTTCATATTGAGATCCTCTTGGGGGGTTTTGTGCAAATATTTGCTGTCTGTTTTTTAATGAGCTCTTTAAATATTGTCCCAATTTGAGGCTGTCTCATATTTGCTGTCATATGGACTTTTGGATTGGAGAAAAGCTTAGTTTTTAACTCTATTTACCAACGTGAGAAATTTTCATCTGTTGGAGAGATTTTTGAGGGGTCTTATTTCGATAGGAAAGTGTTACACATTTAGACTAGCTAAAATGTAGAAATTAGCATGACTTAGGGGCTATCCAAATAAAAAAAAATGTGGGTACTTGTCTATTATATAAAACACACTCGAGAAGTTAAGTTTGGTGACAATAAAATATGATGAAAATATAATACACTATTAGTAAAATTTTGAAGATCATTTGTGAATTACTAAATTGTGAGCCTTAGTGTCGGCTGACCGTCTGAAAGACAAAGAAAAGTTCATTATTAACGCGATTCTTGACCTAGTTCATTTTAGTCAATTATTAACCGTTTTTCTAAAAGTAAAATACCATTTGTTACTGTAGTCCGTTTCATTTATTTCTGGGTTAACGAATTGTCATCTGTGGCCTGGTGTCAACAAGAGCTAGGTATTTCTAAACAAACGGTTGTCGATTGGAATGACTACCTCCGTGAAGTGTGTGTGTTTTTTGTGCAACATAAAAACTATTTGCAGACCGCCAACAGAAAAATTTGGGGTACTTTTTTTTGGGAATAATACACAAGTACCAAATTTTGCTAATAATGTATTCTATTTTCATCATATTTTGTTATTTTTTTCATTAGTATTAACCAAACTTCACTTCTCGAGTATGTTTTATATAATAGACTAGTATAAGTTTGCCTGTTGGTTTAGGCCGCACGTGGTAGAAGTTTGTAACATTGACGTGATGTAAGTATGCCAAGCGTGGTCTGAAACGGGCCACGTGTGGTGAAACTAATAGTGCTCCGAAGTATAGCCTACTCCGGATGAAGGGAGTGGAAACCCCCCGTGAATGTTTGAACCCAGAAAGGGTTGAGGAGTGCGTATGAAATAAAGAAGAGAAATTATAATAAATTGAAAAAAAATCAGAGAAATACGAAGGTCACTTAAGCCAGTGGAACAATATAAAGAGAGATTAAGCAAATATTTCGAAAAGGACCTCCGCCAAGTCGTCCTTAGTGCTAAGAAAAAAGTCAAAAACGAAAAAAAAAAACTAAACAATCTAACCTTTTGAAGTAGACTTCACAAGAGACAAATAGACACTGAGGAGTAAATCTCTTTTTACACATTTTGGGAGAGGAATTAGCCCTTAGACTTCTCAACCATGTATATTGCTTATTTTGCTACCTAGCATTTTGCGATTAGTGGAGTAAAAACATTTTTCGTGGGAAAGCGAAAACCACTATTTGTCCAGAAAGTATTTCAATTCAAGACGTTGTTCTAGCGCTTTCATTAGCTAACAACTGATTTTCGCTTTTCGAAACAAACGAAAACCTGACAAAAAGAAAAAAAACATGGTGAAACATTCAGAAAATCTTTTGCCCTCGAAAATAGTCTGGAGAAATATCCATATGGTTTCTGACCCGCGAATAATAGAGTCTAAACTGCATTCGTCAAAAAAGTTTCAATACATTCACGGCAAAAAGGATGTGGATCTAAGCTGTAGTCGGGCTATTTTCAAACCATCCAATTTTTCATTTAATATCATGATTGCAGTCTTGATGCAACCTACGATCTACACAGCAAATATAAAAATCTTGATCTAAACTGTTGTTTGGCTATTTTTAAATCATCCAGTTTTGAAATTAATATCATGGTTGCAGCATCAGATGCAACTTGGTAAAAAGCGACATCTAGCCCCCATAGTAGTGAGTAATTTCTAAACACGTTTTTAAAATTTTAAAATATCATAATAAAACCTCAAAAATAACATTCTCTATCTCATCAAAAAACTTCTACTATCAGACTACAAAAATTATTATATTAAAAAATTGCGCAACATATGTATCGCCGACCTCTCTAGCATTATTGTCTGTTCACTATTGCTCATCTCATCTGTTGGTTATTACTGTCATTATGGCTGTTCATTATTACTGTCTGTTCAACAATGTCTGTTTATTTTTAATCATTACATATACTGATTAACGAAGCTTCTCAACTACAAGATTCCCATATCGGTCTGACGGCAATTTGAGGTCAAACTCTGGGTTACGTTTCTCCTGGCAAAGATCAGTCCGTTGTGTCGCCACTGGGTTGCGGAATATTACCCTTCCTTGCTGATTTTATTTCGAAATAAATTCCTGTGTACAAGCCTGTCTTGAATTTAAGGAGTTTCTTCTCTTGACACTGTGTAACTTTTAATCAAAACATAGGAACTCTGTACTAGACTGTAATAGACAATCTAGTAATAGACATGAGCTAGAAGTACTAGCTAGTCTAGCTATCGCTAATGTCTGATCATTTTGCTTACAGTTTATAAGTGAAATTAAGTAATCCTAAAAAATCGACTAAATCTGCATATCTCTGTCCCTCCCCCCTTCCAGGTCGATTTTTTATGGTATATTTAAAAACCCGTAACTTAGACATAACTCTTTACTTAAACGTTTTTGGAACACAACAAACTAAAAAAAAGTTGCTAAAGTAGAACCAAAGAAAGTATTTTTTTCTCCTATTTCCACTTCTTCAATATTTTTACCCCTGTCATTCTTTATGTAATTTGAAACCTAAAAATGAATATTCATATTGAGCTCGAAGCTGACTGAAAATAATATTTCTGTAAATTATATTTTATTTCTTCATATGAAAATTCTACTAGTTTCATAAAATTTACAAAGGATTCTTTTTTTGGGGGGAGGAGAGTATTCAAAACGACCCTAAAATTGGCAATTTATTTACGGAGAATATAGGAAAAATTAGAAAGAATGATAAAATCCGATTTTTTGTGAAGGGAGGGGGTCAAAGGTTGTACCTTCCTTTTGCAACCTTGCCTACCTTAAAAGTATCCCATTTTGGAAATATACTGTCAATTTATATTAGAGAGAAGAAAGTATAACTAAACTACAAAATGTAGGTGACAATACCGAATGAAAGGAAAACAACTGGACATAGATCTTAAAATCTTTTGATAGCAGACTTTTTCATTTCCAATTTGTCTCGTAAGCCTACAGTCACCAATTACGTAAATACATGATGTAGGATCCTCTAGAGGTGTTTGCGGACCTCTAAAAGTGTATACAGTTTACTATTTCAAAACTGAAAATACAAATTGATTCTATTTTCACTTGAATTACAAATATTTACCAATTATGGAATTTTATTTGTTATAAAGAAAAAAGTGAAACTACAAAGGGTCGGTTGCAGTATTATTAAATTTTAATTTCAGTAGCCTATAAAAAAAAGAGTTAAAAAACTCATTAGATAAAACAATGTTTTTCGGGGTTAGGGCCTCAGGGATTCAGTTCCCCCCTCTCATCCGGTCTGACCTCACAAACAGTTGTACAGTTTCGTCTGTAAAGCGCTTATAATCAGCGTTCTGATTAACGGTTGACGATTAAATGACGATTGAACGTTTTGACAATTAACTAGTGAACGACTAACGTTTGACATTAAAACATTTATCAAATATGGATAAATCTGTTTTATTTAATTAGTCTTTTGATTTTAAATGAAAAACTTCAAAAACAGAATCTGGTGCTTGCATAGTTCTTTTAACTTCTTTGCTGGCAAGTTTTTCAAGAGGGTCCAAGTGAAATTACTTGCCTCGAAATAGAAAAAGTCTATAAAAGTGCAGATAAACTTACAGTGAGCTCTCTTGGGGGTTAAGGCCTCTGGATTCAGCCCCCCCCTCTCGTCGGGTTTGATTTCAGAAACAGTGGTGCAATTTTGTCTGTAGTAAAAAAAAAGTAGATCCATTGAACTGCTTTTCTAATTTTTTAAAGGCTAATTTTTGTACGTAAGTAGGCTGACATGGACTTTGACGCGTTAAACGATTGTTCTACTTTTTCTCAGCTTCATGGTGACCTCCCCCGCCCCCTAAGCGTTCCGCCATCTTTTACCTCCGATGAGAATAATTATAATCTTCGCAATACCAAAAACCATATTCAAGTTCCTTTTACTTCTTGTGTAAGTTCAAATTTTAACCCTTTAATTGCCAGCCATATTTTGTGGAATAAGTTGGCCGAATCAGCTCGAAGGTGCCACTCATTCGGTTTGTTCAACAAAAATTGTTAAAAATTCTTTGGCTTCTTAGAAGTTATTTTATCTATTTATTTATTTTATATATATATATATATATATATATATATATATATATATATATATATATATATATATATATATATATATATATATATATATATATATATATATATATATATATATATATATATATATATATATATATATATATATTATTTCATTGGAGTCTATTTAATCTACTGATCTACTTAATTAATTTAGTCTATTCAATCTATTTAGTTTTGTTCTCTATAGTTCCTAATTTATTTATATTTTCTTTTCTTCTCCTTTTTGCTCTTCTCTATGTGAGCAAGTGATTATTTTAATTTTTGTTTCTTTCTTCTCTGAGTTAGTGACTCGTTTGTCTTCCCCCTTCTTTACCGGCAAAGAGCCTTTGGGGGAACAGCAAAGAGTAATATTGTATGTGTATTCCATATCTTATCTTATCTTAAATGCTATCTAAATGCTATAATGTATCCCTTATCTTAAATGCTCATTTCCTCCTCCCGTTCGCCAGGCTTGGTTTTGCTTTTCCAATTTTAGCAGTTGGAATAAAACTGAAAAATAATAGCAGAGTTCTTGAAGACATACTCATTTTTTGCTTGCCGCGAAGTTTGACATTGGCTTCGACAGGTTAAATTATGAAACATTGATCCTTCACTTTTTGTTGCCTATTTCATCCCTGCCTGTATTTGGGTTAGTATTAACCACATGGTATTCCGTCACCACCCTAGTCCATAAATTAGTCATATTTAGCAACTAAAGTTTGTTTAGGCCACCTATTGTCTTTTTGCTTGTTACGGCTAACGGGGAGAATATTTATAAGTTTCTATTGTGTGGACTTAGCTGTAGCCGCTGTAGCTTGACATGACAGGTATTAAAAACTTTCAATAACTTATTTCCTGGCTGTAGTAGCGTAGGAACGTGCTCAGGAGTATGTTTGGATGAACCCTGAATCCTTTTAATCCTTTGACAAATACCGTATGGGTGACACTTCTATTTATGCTGGGATAACCGTGAAGGTCAGCTTTTGAAGCCAGCCAATGTTGCCGGTTTAGAAAAAAAGCAAAAAAGGGATGATATTAATATAACAGAATTTATTGGGCTATTTATAAAAATCTTGATATTTCAGAATCAATGTGCCTGATTGAAAGGGTTGGTTTCCGTCAGAATGTTTTTAAAGGTTGGCTGAATTTTACTTTCTTTAACGTATTTGTTGATTGAATTTCAAAATGATTCGAAAAAAATCGAAAAAACACAAAAGCAAGGGGTTTAGGTGAATATAATAAAAATCACACCTCTTTTCACGGTAGAATAATTGCAAAAATCAAGTTTCGATATTTCCCGACAGTGTCTTCAGATTTGAAAAACAATCGAATAAAATCCAAAAACAAATAATTTGTATGAATATAATAGAAATTCTGCGGGTAATCATAAACATCTAGAGATTTAAGAAAGGCGTAACCCTATGGTGTATGCCTGCTTGAGAGGGTTGGTTCCCACCAAAATAGGTTCCAAAAGCTGGCTTAGTTTTATTTCATGTAAGATATGTGTAGATTAAATTTAATTGCGCATGCTAACTTTTAGGTAAGTGAACTGGAAGCAAATAACCTGATAGAGCAGACAGCTAAAAGAAAGTGAATACAAGTTGCATTCTAGTTTTCAGACTAGTACTGTGAAATTCCTGGTTTTCGGGCAATTGGGCTGGTAAAAAATTTCAATTTTTATTGAAATTCATAATTTTGTTTTGGCGAATAAAATTTGTAGAGTTAACAGGCCAATAAAAGGGTCAATCAAATTTGATAGAAATAAGTTTATTAAATAAAATTATTGAATTAGCCCAAATTATTATTTGGGCTAATCCTTCTCCCCATTTTGTCTAATTTATTCCAATAAAAACCTGACAGCCCTGTTGTCAACAGAAATATACTGGCAAAACTGACGATGTGACACCTTTTACTTATTATTTAAGGTAAACCTTTAATGAAATTAGTCTCGAATTGTCACACCAAAAAAGTGTTCATTTGACACTCCTTCCGAAAATGAGCTACCAAGAGGGGTAAGGTACTCTTTTGAATATGTTCTGTCGTGCTTGCATATGCTTATTTCTACACTTTCTATAAAGGAATCAGAGACACGAGCGGATTTAGAACATTTTATTTTTGATTACTCTTTTTCACAGACTACCTAACTTAATTTTATATAATGTAATTGATAATTACATTAATTACATTAATTGAAAAAATAATTACAATTAATTACGTTAGTTAAAATTAGTTAATTAAAAAAATTAAACGGGTAATTAACCCGTATAGTTTAGCTACAAAGTATAGACTACTTCTTACAGATTTCTTTTTCATATACTTTTTAAACAAACTGTCAGGGATGCCAATGCACGAAATTTTAGGTTGGGGGGGGGGGTGTGATGATATTATCTGACTTTCGTTTTGTACAATATTTGCTCATCTTATTGTTGAATTTATGTCCTCTAAATATAAGTAATTAGGACGTACTTAAGTAATACACATCGCGTTTGACCTTTTCTTAAATCGTTAATTATTATATAGGTTATTAGCATTATTATTTATGCTTTAAGTATTAAATTATAAATATTATGCTTTCTTGCTATATCATGTTTTATATCGTAGTATTATCAAGTTCAAGAGTTTCAAGTGTTGCCTTTATTAAGACTATAGTAAAGTAAATAATTCGCAACGGAGTATCCTCACTTATATTTTATCATTATGTTGGAAGTTTCGATGGTTTTTATGTAATTAAATATGAAGAAGAAGCAGTGGGTTAATTTTTTTATGGGGGCTGTGCCCTCACTAGATTTTTCGCCCACCCTCTAGATTTTGAAAAATTATTTTTTATGATTTTTGTATTAACAAAAAAAAAAAAAAAAAAAAAAAAAAAAACAACCAATATACCCCCCATGGCCCCAATATATCGAAATATATATTTTACCTCCCCTTAAATTTTCGTGAACTGACGCCACTGAGAGAAAGGGTAATTGCATGGAACAACTTCATTTTTATACTTTTTCTGTTTCGAGGCATATAGTGTCACTTTTGAAAAACTTACCAATAGCAAACAAGTAAAAAAAAAAACAAACAAAAAAAAAATGCAAGAATCAAATCTTATTTTTGAAGTTTTTCATCTAAAATCAAAAGACTATTAAACGTTATTGCTTCACTAGGTGATTGTTGAAACATTCAATCGTTAATCGATCGTCAATCGTTAATCAAAACATTCATTATAAGCGTTTATTATAAAATACATGTCGCTGGTATCGCAAGTAAATTATTACAATTGCAGCTGTTATCTTTATCAAGAACCTTTCAGAGGGGGGGGGGCAATTAACATAATTGGATAATTAAATAAAAAAGTGCTCAGAAATTGGGAAAACTTGGGGTTTGGTGGAGGTAGGCCTTGAGCCCCGTGCCTCTTTTCTCTGCCTATGTTCCTGATTGCTTGTAGTAGGCTATTTTTATTGTCGGTACGAAGTATATCTGCTTAATATTGTGGTTATTGAGTTAGAATTAATATTTGATTAACACTAGCTATTCAAATATCTGATTAATTATTTTTCCTTTTCAGACGTTTAGAGCAGAATCAAATATCCGAAATTCCTGCAAAAGCTTTCTTGAATTATAAGAAATTAAAAAGAATGTAAGTAACGAGATTTGATTCCCTTTTCTTACTATTGTATGTTTTCTTTACCGGTTTGAAGCCTTAGAAAAAATCACAAATAAATGAAAATAAAGAACAATTGAAGACTTAGAAATGCCAAATTCGTACAGATTGCTTACGAGACCAAGAATTGTCTCTTTCAGAAGTGGTAAATAGGCTAACAATGTCTACGATTAGTAATGCAATTAACCTCTTCTTAAGTTTTTTTTGCTACCACTTTTGCAAGGAGGCACTTGTCCCAGGCGCAGAAATTTCAGGGGTGCAAAATTTCAAATAAATAATCTAAGGATTATATCATTTTTATAACTTTTGAAATTTTATTTTAACTAAAGTAAAGTTGAGGGCGCAGTTGGCAGTAAGTATAAGCAAATTAAATCCGAAATTTTCACTTTTCCCAGCTAATCAGTTTTGTCAGAGATAATTAGTAATTCTGCAGAGAACGAAGCAGCAAGAGTCTTACTTAAATAAAGGAACAATTGTGTTAAGCAATGAAAAATCTGTTAAAATTTGTCCTTAAAAACTTTGGGAGACAGGGGAGAGGGAAATAATCGAGATTGTGCCCCTGGCGCAAGAGAGTCCAGAACCGCCGCTTTTCAGGTTTGAGAAATAATCAAATCTAAACTAGCCTAGATTATAATCTAAATTACGAGCTAATCTAAGATGCTAAGAACGATATTTTGTATATTAACGACACTTATTTTATTTTAGTTATATTCCGACTTCTGCATTCATCTGCATTCAAATCTCCTAAATTCATCATTGATTTGTTATCTTTTACCCCTTCCTTTATCAACACATTTTGATTTACTGCAGAGAGGGGGAGAGAAAGAGAGAGAGAGAGAGAGAGAGAGAGAGAGGAAAACACAGAAAAGCTCTAAACCTTTTCAAGGAGGCGCTAATTGTTCTCGACAGGGAAACCCTTTCTTAATAACTGCTGATATTGAAATATGTAAAATAAAAGAACTAAAAATAAGTCTTAAGAGTAAAAAAGAATGTAAAAAGAGATGTGTCAGGCTAATTATGGTTGTTAGTTATTCTCCAAATCTTTTCGTTTTTTTCTTTTGTTTGGTAGTTTTCCTTCAGCTATATTTTATCTTCGTGTTTATGTATTTCTAAGAACTATGGTTCTTCGTTATTTTATTTTTATCTTGCATGTAACGGTGACACAAAGGAAAAATAGAAAAACAATGTAAAGTCACAAGAAAATTACGGTGAAAATTAGGCTATATCTTTAAACTGCTTTAAACGAAGCGAGATTCGGACTTGGAATTGGATTTGCCATTACAGTGAGCTGGTCCCCTCCGAAATGGTATCTTTCTAGGTAGTGCATATGCGAAGGTTTGAAAATAAAACCCAAACTTAGTAAATGGTGACGGTTCATAGCAAAAATAAAACACGTATAAAAAAAACTGGCAAGTGAGAAAAGGTTCCCATTTCTGCCTGATTCAGGAATGGTAGCTTTTATCTTGATTAGTCTTAATAGTAAAATCTTATTTTGAAAACAAGTTTAGGAAATGTTGGAAAATAGCCTGAAACCCTAAAAATTGCGTCGGAATCGTCGGAAGTACACTATTGGAATCGCCTCGGCCGAAAACCACTTACACGAAACTTATAGTCCCTTGGCTTGAACAACAAGGAAAATCATATTTTTACAGGGATAGCACTGATGTGTCCTTTTTTCCCTTTTTGTATCCTTAAAAGACCTTCCTAAAATTCTTAAACAGCTTTAGGGATGGTATGACCCCTGGCCCCCTGATACAGTGCCTGCTTCTCAAAATTTCGCCAAGAAAAGAAATCTGTTACTGTTATTTCATTGCGATCAATTTGTTGGATTCAAAGAAACAGTGTGAAAAATAAAATACATTCCACTAGCTGAAGAGCTCACATTTCTAGCTTTTATCTCGACATGAATGAGCCAATAATTTGTGTGTCTAAACTGCCTTTCCATGCTAAATAAACACCAATAAGAAACCAGAGAAGCTTTTATTGTTCTTTGTTTTTCTTAAATTATGTGCAAAAAATGAGTCGACATGTGACATCGATAACGAAGAGATTTGGATGAATAAAGGTTATTTAAACGATTCTTTGGGGAATATATACCACGGGTATGTTATAGAAATAAATTTTGGAGACTGATCTTTGATCTTTTTTTTAAGTATTTAGTAGTCGTTAAAACTTGACTATAGCTCTCAGATTGGTCTATATAAACCGCAACAAAAATGGAATAAAGAATAAAGAAAGAAAAAAGAAAAAAATCGTGTAGAAAGAAAGAAAAAGGAAGAAAAAATTGGGCCTTGTTTCTATGACCACACTGGCTACGCACGACAATATCAGAAAACGTTGATAAACGAGGTGATTTACAGGCGTGAAAAAAGTAAACTGTTATCACCTCGTCACTCCTATTCTAGTGCAGCGCGATCTCTGCTTGGCAAGACGGCGTCCTAGGTTTTGAACTCAGCTTCCAAAGGGCTTGCAACTGCATGGAGATATGCAAAAGTGACTCCATATTACCGAAGAGGTAGTCAACTGAAAATATTAGAAACTAGTCTTTATTTTTTTTTATTTTGCAGTCTGAATGCTAAAATGCCATGAGTTTTTGTAGGTCTATATAAATTCCATAACTTAGGCTATATCAAACATTATTAGACATGAACTTATAGAATGGATCGTTTGAGAATCAAGAAAAATAAAATTGAGATGAGGCTGTTTTATTATAAGAAAATTGTTCCCCTTTCTGGAATTAATAAGATAGAAAGTACGATTAGATTTTAACGAGTTACTTTTCCTAAAAACAAACTGTTAAGTTTTATGGGAGGTAAGTCTCAGCAATTCAAGCGAAAAGAAACCAATTATATTTGTGTTTAGCTTACCATGCAGCTTTTTATAAAGAAAAAGGGGGACTAGATCAAAGGTTATCTCTACGCCATTATTGTTCTTTTTTTGGAAACTTTTTTCTTTTCTAGAGATATGAGTAATAACCGTATTGCCAAGATTGCCGCGGATGCTTTTTTTGGATTAAAGTCAATGACGTCGCTGTAAGTTGCTTATATTTTATGCTCTAGAACAGGGCTTCTTAAACTTTTGTAATTCCCGACCCCATTTATGATTGCTCCATTTATGATTTATGAGTTTCTTAACGACCCCAACAAATATAAAAGAAAAATAGATTAATATTTTTTGATGATATATTTTTTAGGTAACAATATACATGTGCATACGAAAATAAATAAATTTAGAATTCGTTTTGAAACATATAAAAATATAAAATTGAAATTTGAAAAAAATGTTATAGAAATGTTTTTATTAGTTTCAAAAACAAAAGTGGATTCTGACCGTCTTAATTCTCTCGAATATATCCAAGTAGTTGCGTGATAAATATTAAAGTTTACTTTAAAAATTTAATGATATGGATGTGCCTGTTTTTTATTGCATAACAAATCAAATCTTGGTGTAATGTTTGAAACTGCTGGACGTAAGACCTCTTCAACAATTTTTATCGCTGAACGATATTGGGATTTAATGTGTGTTAAAGCTGAGAAAGTAACTTTACATAGATATGTGGTGTTGAATGGCAGAAGTACATTTAACACCATATCCGCGATTGTGGGAAATTCAGTTCTAGTTCCGATCGAGAATTCTGTCAATGGCTTTTTTTGGAATTGTAGTTTTAAGTTTGAGTCACACGAAAGCTCAGCAAATTCCTCTTGAGCTTTAAGCGGCAGATGATCAAACTCACTTAAGCCAATCCAAAATGGCTTTTGAATCAAAACTAATTTTTGTAAATCAATATTTAATATAAAATATGCCTGGAACTGTATTTCTAGCGGTTTTAAGTGATCTACAATAGTTTTTGCAATACAAGTTTTACGGTGAATTTTCTCAATTACAAAATTGTCGACACTGGAAAACATTTCAAACGAATTTTTCTCGACCCTACTTTTCCAAATGCCGATCTTTTTAATAAAACTTTCAATTTTATCGTTTGAAGTAAATATATCGCAATTTTTTCCTCGAAGAGACAAGTTAAGATCGTTTAACTTCGCAAAAATATCTGACAAATAACACAGCTTGGATAGCCACAAGTCATTTTGAAAAAAGCAGCAAATTCACATTTTCGTTCAGTTAAAAATATTTCGATCTCGTCCTTTAATAACAATAATCTTTTTAAACTTTGACCTCTTGACAACCATCTTACTTCTGCATGTAATAACAAAGTTGTGTAGTTGGAATCCGTATCCTTACAGAGATTTGAAAATAAGCGACTGTTAAGGGCAAGGCTCTTAATAAAATTAAATATAAAAAAAACTAGTTTTTTTTAACTGAACGTAAGGAGCGACATTAAAACTTAAAACGAACAGAAATTACTTCGTATATGAAAGGGGCTGCTTCCTCACCAACGCCTCGCTCTTTACGCTAAAGTTTGACTCTCTCTCTCTCAACTTTTCTTTTTAAAATAGTAAAAAACTTTAGTGTAAAGAGCGGGGCGTAGACGAGGAAGCAGCCCCTTTCATATACGAAGTAATTTCTGTTCTTTTTAAGTTTTAATGTCGCTCCTTAATTCCCGTAAGTTTTTTTTTATTTAATTTCTGAACGTTTTTGAATCAATGCAGGTTTTTATTTTGGCTCTCCGCAGATGAATAATTAAAACGAAATTTGCATATTTTTTTTTTGACTAAATGGCTTTCTCATAGTTTTGATCGAATGATTTTGAGAGAAAAAAAGAGCGGGGGAGGAAGCCTAGTTGCCCTCCGATTTTTGGGTTACTTAAAAAGGCAACTAGAACTTCCAATTTTTTATGAATGTTCTATTAGTAAAAGATATACATAACTTATAAATTAGCTTACGTAACCAACTTTTGTATTCTCATTTTTTATTACATATATGAGGGGGTTCACCCCCTCGTCAGTACCTCGCTCTTTACACTAAAGCTTAAATTTTGTCCCAATTCATTAAGAATGACCCCTGAATCACAAAACCCGTAGAATAAATAGTTAAAATTACTAAAAGTACTTTAGCGTAAAGAGCGAGGTATTAGTAGGAGATGAGCTCCTCATAGGCGTAATAATTTCTCTTCGTTTTAAGTTCTAATGCCGCTCTTTACTTCCAGTTGAAAAAAATTTTTCATATTTATTTTTTCATTGTTTTTTTTTTTAAATAATGCTAGAAAATACTGCGCTCCCTTCATGGAAATTTTCTTCCCCCATGACAAATTCCTAAATTGAAAGTTCCCCCAAAATATCCCCCTATTCTTAGGCCCTCCCCCAACCAAAAAATCCCCCTGAAAACGTCTGTAAACTTCCCAATAACCATTACTATATGTAAGCACTGGTCAAAGCTTGTAACTTGTAGCCCCTCCCACGGGGACTGTGGGGGAGTAAGTCGTCCCCAAAGACATAGTTATGAGGTTTTTCGACTACGCTTAATAAACTGGCTATCTCTGAATTTTGATCCGTTGATTTTGGGAGAATAATTAGCGAGGGAGGGGCCTAGGTGCCCTCCAATTTTTTTGGTCACTTAAAAAGGTCACTAGAACTTCTAATTTCCGTTAGAATGAGCCCTCTCACAACATTCTATGACCACTGGGTCGATACGATCACCCTTGGGAAAGAAAAAAAGCAAAAAAAAACAACAAACAAACAAAGAAACACGCATCCGTGATCCGCCTTCTGGCAAAAAAACAACAAAATTCCACATTTTTGTAGATAGGAGCTTCAAACTTCTACGATAGGGTTCTCTGATACGCTGAATCTGAATGTATGACTTTCGTTAATATTCTGTGACTTTTAGGGGGTGTTCCCCCTATTTTCTAAAATAAGGAAAATTTTCTCAGGCTCGTAACTGTTGATGTGTAAGACTAAACTTGATGAAACTTATATATTTAAATTCAGCAATAAAATGCAATTCTTTTGATGTAGCTATTGGTATCTAAATTCCATTTTTTAGAGTTTTGGTTACTTTTGAGTCGGGTCGTTCGTTACTACAGTTCGTTACAACGAACTGTTTCATTTATGACCTTAACACCAATCTGAAGCACATCGTTCAATTCTGGTGCTATCAATCAAACAGTTCGTGGTAACGAACTGTAGTAAGGAGCGATCCGGCTCAATAGTAACCAAAACTCTAAAACATTGAATTTTGATATCAATAGCTACATCAAAAGAATCAGATTTTAATGCTGATTTTAAATATATAAGTTTCATCATGTTTAGTCTTATCCATCAAAAGTTACGAGCCTGAAAAAATTTGCCTTATTTAGGAAAATAGGGGGAAACACCCCCTAAAAGTCGTAGGATCTTAACAAAAATTACACCATCAGATTCAGCGTATCAGAGAACCCTACTGTAGAAGTTTCAAGCTCCTATCTACAAAAATGTGGAATTTTGTATTTTTTGCCTGAAGACAAATCACGGGTGCGTGTTTTTTTTTTTTTTTTTTTTTTTTTTTTTTTTTTTTTTTTTTTTTTTCTTTTCTCCAGGGTTCATCGTATCGACCAAGTGGTCCTAGAATGTCGCAAGAGGGCTCATTCTAACGGAAATGAAAAGTTATAGTGCCCTTTATAAGTGACCAAAAAAATTGGAGGGCACCTAGGCCCCCTCCCACGCTCATTTTTTCTCCAAAGTCAACAGATCAAAATTTTGAGATAGCCATTTTGTTCCGCATAGTCAAAAACCATAATAACTATGTCTTTGGGAATGACTTACTCCCCCAAAGTCCCTGGGGGTGGGGCTGCAACTTACAAACTTCGACCAGTGTTTACATATAATAATGGTTATTGGGAAGTGTACAGTCGGTTTCAGGGGATTTTTTTTTGGTTTTGGGGGTGGTGTTGAGGGGAGGGGGCTATGTGGGAGGATCTTTCCATGGAGAAATGTGTCATGGGGGAACAGAAATTCAATGAAAAGGGCGCAGGATTTTCTAAAATTACTATAAAAAAAACAATGAAAAAGTAAACATGGAAAATTTTTTTTCAATTGAAAGTAAAGAGTAGCATTGAAACTTAAAACGAACAGAGATTATTACGCATGTGAGGGGTTCTAAAAATACTTTAGCATAAAGAGCGAGGTATTTAGGAGGAGATAAATACCTCGCTCTTTATGCTATAGTATTTTTAGTAATTTCAACTATTCATTCTACGGCCTTTCTGATTCAGGGGTCATTCTTAAAGAATTGGGACAAAACTTGCGATTTAGTGTAAAGAACGAGGTATTAACGAGGGTACAAACCCTCTCATATACATAATAAAAATTAAAGAATATAAAAGTTTGTTACGTAAGATAATTCTTAAGTTACGTATATTTTTTACTAATAGAAAAATTCGTTAAAAATAAAAATTTATAGTTGCCTTTTTATGTAACCGAAAAATTGCATGGCAACTAGGCCTCCTTCCCCATCCCTTATTTCTCAAAATCGTCTAATCAAAACTAAGAGAAAGCCATTTAGCCAAAAAAGGAATTAATATGCAAATTTCATTTTAATAATTTATGTGTGGAGAGCCAAAATCAAACATGCATTAATTCAAAAACGTTCAGAAATTACATAAAAAAAAACTAGTTTTTTCAACTGAAAGTAAGGAGCGACATTAAAACTTAAAACGAACAGAACTTACTCCATATATGAAATGGGTTGTCCCCTCCGCAATCCCTCGCTCTTTACGCTAAAGTTTGACTCTTTGCCACAATTCTGCTTTTTAATACAATTAAAAGCTTTAGCGTAAAGAGCGAGGGATTGCGGAGGGGACAACCCATTTCATATACGGAGTAATTTCTGTTCGTTTTAAGTTTTAATGTCGCTCCTTACTTTCAGTTAAAAAAACTAGTTTTTTTTATGTAATCAACTAAGAAGCGCCCAAAGGATTTTTACATGCCGGACTGTAAGGTCCCGTCGGTCGCGAAAGTTTATTCGCAACCGAAAATAACACGAAATCGTGAAAATAACACGGAATGTTTATGTAGTTTCTTCGAAATAACACTTAGAAATTTTGTTGATAATGTTTGTCTGGATTATTTCGGTTTTAAGAGATTGACAAAAATAAATCTACATTTTTTTTAAAATTTCTATAACATCTTCTCATTCATAGTAAATTTATACAAGATATTATAATAATCGGAATAGAAATGCTAGTATAAATAGTCTTTCTGAACCAGAAGATTTTATGATATATTTACCTACGATGATTATTATTTTTCTTTATAACAATAATTTTACAAGTTAAAAAACACTTTTTGTTAAATTGTATTTTTATCACTCGCGACCCCATGATTTTGCTACGCGACCCCAAATGGGGTCGCGACCCATAGTTTAAGAAGCCCTGCTCTAGAATATTATATTTTTTTTTCTATAAGAATTAGAGTTGTTTGAATTATGCCGCGGATGCTTTGTTGAACTAATGCTAATTAGTCGTTGAACGCCTACAATTTGATAGTATTTTTTATGCTTTAGAATATATAAAAAGTGCTTTTATGGCATTAGATTTACAGATGTTTAAATAATCTTAGAATTCATTTTAGTTTAGTATTAGAGCTAAAATAATCAGTGACTTCCTTGGTGTAACGGAAGTAGCTTAAATTGTATGTTTTGCTAGTCCCTGAATTTTTTTTTGAAGTACCGACTGTATAATAATAGTAACGTTTGGGGGGGGTCTAATTGTTTTTTTTCATCTTTTCTTTATGTTTCGCTCCACTTTTTTTTGCTTCATCCGGGCCGAAGACAGTCTATACAGGATAAATATTCATCTTGGTTTCTTGCTTAGATCTTTTTTTTATGATTTTCTATTCTTTGTGGTGGTTTGTTAGCTTGGTTTTGGATTTTGAAAAAAGAAAAAAAATCACAAAAAATCCTGTATTCTAAGTTTTAAACCAGCTTTGGAAAAGCAATGTTAGTTTATTTAAAAAAGAGAAGAAAAAATAGTTATATATTAGCAACTTTATCCAGCTTAGTTTGTTTAGATTGTAAATTAAGATATTTTCAAAGGACTTGGAGTTAAAACCCTCTCCCCATCTGTTTGTATATATGTCTGCTTATAAGTAAGTAACCTATGGGTATTTAGTAATCTGCGGGATAACTTTCCCTCTAAAGCATTCATGATTAATTTTATAAATATTTTTTAAAGATTTAAAGGATAAGAAAACTAAAAAAAGAAAAAAAAGAATTATTTTTATTGTGAGAAATCAAGACTTTGTTATAGCCTTGAGATGTTTTGAGTTTCGTGTACACTGGTCACTCCTATACAATCTAAAATCGTCTCCAAGTGGTGAAGAAAAGGGGAAACCAATATCCCAATAAATTATAGAAGTAAAAATGCTATCTATAACCCTATCTATTACAAATAAAAAGAAAAAAAAATGCAAGAACAAGTTTAGCTTTTGTTTTAATGATGGATGTATAAATTCATGTCTGCTATAAACATCTTATTTATCCTCTTATTTTATGGGGGGATGTTTCAGTTCCCAGTTTCAGTAACCAAGTCACCCTTAGTTCGTGAATTTTATTCCTTGTTTATACATAATAAAAATGTTCTTAAATAGTAGAGCCTAATCCAAGAAGTAGCCTAATCTAGCTGATATATACTCAAGTAGATATGGAATAAGAAGCTTTGACGCGTTATGGAATGAAGGACCAGGTCTCGTGAAGGTAGAAATATTTTAATAAAGAGAGACCCGGAGAAAGACCGAAAGAAATATTCTTAGATAATGGTTGAAAGGCCGAGAGATCCTCTAATCCTCAGGTTTACATCCATATACCGGAATGAAAATATCTTACCTCCAAATGTTCTCCGACTGAAACTGTCCTATTTCCAAAACCGCTACCTTTCATTAGAGCTTTTGGAGTTCTAAAGATTATTTTTATAGTACTTCGAAAAGGAGAAACACCGAACTGTAGAATTTCTCGAAGTAGATCAAAATCTACTGATTGAAACCATTTCAACTCAAAATACGGACTTCGAATAGTTTTAGGGTGTGATAAAAGCAGAAAGAAAAAGGGGTTTTGGAAGAGATCCATTCAAGTGGTACCGATTCTGACTGCAAGTTCAGATTCAGCACAAAATTTCATACAAGATAGATCATTAATCCATTTTTCCATATATATATATATATATATATATATATATATATATATATATATATATATATATATATATATATATATATATATATATATATATATATAGTAAAATTCCCAATAACGTCATATATATATATCATGAAAAGAGAAATCACCAATGGAAAAGCAAAAACACATAAAAAAAAGAGAGAAGGAGAAAAGGAAGACTGTTTTCCTAAATTAGTGATTACTATAGACCAGCACTTGAATGAGGCCTTAACCCTACTCATCCATACAATCACATAGGTCAAACAGCATAGCCATACACAATCAACCATAAAGAATAATCCATGGACAGGCAGTCATGTCGTCAATAAGTATAAGTCGTCATTTGCCAAACAATAGAAAAAATAATAAAGACATATATATATATATATATATATATATATATATATATATATATATATATATATATATATATATATATATATATATATATATATATATATATATATATATATATATATATATATATATATATATATATATATATATATATATATATATATATATATATTTCGCGGCGCTGGAATCAAACTATCCTATGTCCAGAAATGAAAAAAGTGGAAAATACATATTAAACAGAGCTTACTCAAGAAACAAGGCCTCCACTGGAGTAGCCTATGTAGTAGTAGCACTGTCACGGAAAGACTAGTAACCTTTTTAAAATTTTTCCTTTCTGTTGCTTGAGGATTTTCTGGGTAGTAAGTATAGTTAGACTCTGCTTATCGTCTTCATGAAGGACCAAGGGGAAAATATGACAGAGTCGTTCAAAACTTCGTTATCCAGGTCAGCTGCAGCTTCAATCGATGACTTTCATTAAGATCTATGCTTCTTCCTCGCTTTTCATTGAGCCGTCAATTTATGATGAAACTGTCTTTGAATAGGGCTCAATATTGGAAATTCTTTAGGTTGATTTATCTTGGCGATCAAAACAATTTGTCAAGTCCCCCCTACTGCAGTTTTGAAGATTGATGATTCGGCCTAATTATATTCCGTTCGATAAAATTATTCAAATAGGTTATGTCTATTTTTTTGGAACAAAATTCTAAAGGTATTCAGTAAGACAGATATATCATTATTCTGGAATTTGTGGCGAAACCCTGTCTATATACTAATATTGAACTTTTGATCATTTCATAATATAAGCGTTAGTATAATTGAATGTGAGGGATCTTTTCTTCAGATGAATGCAAATGGGTCGGTAGAATAATAATAATATAAAAAAAGTATAGATGCTTGTATAACAAATAGTACGCAGATATGCATATAAGAAGGATGGGAATTTCGGGTCCATGCTTGTCCTCTTCCCTAAGCTTTAAGATTATAGTGATTGTCCTAAGTTTCTTATATAATTCACCTATTTTTACTTTTTTTTACCTTTACACCGCGCAGAAATTTTTAGCACCCCTCCGAATGATTTAGCACCAAACTACAGCATCTGATGCTAAAGTTTTATTTTATGTACTGTTTAAGAGGTTTTCTATATTTTGGTGCAGTTTGGATAAAATTTTCAAGTTTTGATAAAAAAAACATACAAAACTATTATTTGAATTTTTCGTAAATAAGCAATCTTCAAAAAAAGAATTGATTCCAATCTTTTTAGAAATGCTCCAAGCTTTTTAGCACACCACACTATCATGTTAAAAGATGTAAATCTATGAAAAATATAAGTTTAATGTTAATTTGCAATGATTGTAGCAAACTGCTATCTTATATTTTTTTACTTACAACTCACTTCTCAATTCAGTTCTTACTACTCAACTCTTATTTTCCTTGCTTCCTATCTTCCCAATTATGTCTTAGTTAACTAAACCATTAACACAAAGCTCACAAAACTGCTCACAAGATAAGGTTTTGAAACGACCAATCCCTTTGAATGTGAACTAACAAATTCTACATTCGCTTGGTTCCCTCACCACCCAAGAAGATTTTCGTAGAACATTTTAATTTGTACAAGATGCTAAAAAATACTTCTCTTATACTCACAATAGTTGATCCTTACTAATTTATAAAAGAAGAAGACAAGTAAGATAGAACGTCTAGCTTTCCTGTTTGTTTTATGGATTCCATACGCAACCTGAGATACAACTGCTTTGGGAACTCGAATGTCTCTGTTTGCTCCACGAAACAGTTCAAATGTTTACAACCTTACAAGACCCTGTTTGTTCCGTAGATTAGTTTGGAAAGCGTTTATCGCGGTAGTAAACATCAATGTCACTTTGATGTTCGACGTTTAGAAAGAAGTAAAAAAGCAATGTAAGCATTCTGTCAGTTATGTTTGGTCTCTTTTGAGATTTCTTTGATTTACCTATAGAAACTGTATAGAAATTGCTACTGAAATCGCTGCATATAACTAGGGGAAAATGGTGGCAGAAAAAAAAGATTTTACTGAAAAAAAAATGATAGTTGAACTGAAGCATTTGATTTAGTTATTTTCGTCCCAATTCTCTTATAAGCTATTCTGTTGTGTTTTTTTTTTTTTGAATTGAGAAAAAAGGGTTCTAAGATTTAAACAGGACTAAATAAGTATTTGACGAAGAGAGAGACAGAGAGAGAGAGAAAGAGAGAGAAAGGAGAGAGAGAGAGAGAGAGAAGAGAGAGAGAAAGAGAGAGAGAAGAGAGAGAAAGAGAGAGAGAGAGAGAGAGAGAGAGAGAGAGAGAGAGAGAGAGAGAGAGAGAGAGAGAGAGAGAGAGAGAGAGAGAGAGAGAGTTTTCTATATTTCTTATACAGTCTAGGCTACTTTTAGTGTTTTTTCATAGATGTCCCCCCTCCCACTCCCAAAAGAGTGGGAGTTTTCTATATTTCTTATACAGTCTAGGCTACTTTTAGTGTTTTTTCATAGATGTCCCCCCTCCCACTCCCAAAATGTTGGCCCTTCGAAATAGATTTCCGCGTGCTTGCCTGCTTACGGTTTAGGTAACTATTACTAGTCATAATTGTATAATTTCTTGGATTATTTAAATTTTATTTTTTGAGTATTTATGTTATCTATCTTATTTTAGCGTTCTTTATGGTAACAAAATAAGTGAGCTACCTTCAGGAGTATTCAGTGGTTTAACTTCACTTCAGCTCTTGTAAGTACCATTTTCTGGCCTTGTTTGATGACCATCACTTACAAAAAGGACTTATTATCCATTTAGAACTCTTAAAAAAATATCGATATAAATGTAGTCTGAGGTTTGAAGTTGATTCTGGTGTATACGGATATAATAGGACACCGCCTCTTCTTTGGAATTTCTAGGTTTGCCTTTATATCCATGCATAACTTTCATATTCGCGTGTTTTTTTTTTTTTCTAACTTGATGGCTATTGTTTGTATTTCTTTGTAACTTTTTTATCTATTGAAGAGCACAATCACAGCTTCTTCTTATATTCTCCTAAACTTGCCCATGTAACTTAAATATTTTGTTGAAAGATTCGGAAATTTCTCTTTCGAGCTGCTAAGGCTTGTGAGGTTCTTGTGAGGTTAAGTCTTGTGAGGTTCTTCGTGTCATTTCTATTGCAGGAGGCCATATTGAAGAATGGAATTCAAATTAAATGTGAAACAGCTACGCCCAGAGAGCAATGATAGTTTTCTCTTTTTTTTAAATTCGTAAATTGACAGCCTACTGATACTCGAAAAAAGAGATTCTTCAAAGATAGTGCAAAAAGAGGTTTTGCTCCAATTCTTTTTAGGCCGTTGTAAGTCTGGTCCTGGGAGTGGCTAGACCTCTAAATGGAACCAGGACTATGATTTTCCAATTGGATTCAGTTTTATGCATTTTGATAAAGTATCATTGTTGCTTATGTTTGTCATGTATTGACTTGATACTATTTCTTAGAACTACAATAATTCTTTTTAATTTACGCTGTTTTCTTCTACAATATTTATGACTTAATCCCTTTTGTTTTAAAAATCTCTGAACTTTTATACAATTCTAATAAGGGAGCTAATGCCAGATTTACCTCTCATTCAATCAGACTGTTCGATTTTAGTGTCAAATTTACTTACTACCTTTCTTTTTCTTATTACTTTAACAGTATCGAAGTTATATAAAGGAATATTGCGTAGTAACCATTTACGATGCCAAACAAAGTAGTGATGTATTCCCCGAAGTATTCTCAGGACAAAGAACGTACACAGTGGGAGGGAGTGCCTTTAATTTCACGAAAGAAAAGTTTTACGTGTTATTTGAAAAAAAATGTATGAAATTATAGCAACTATTATAAAATCTGGATTTCTTTTTTTGATTGGAGGAGATCGCAGGAACGAAGGCTTCCCATCTGGCATATGTGTCTGTTTAAGATCATTTTCAACCATTAAAATATATAGGGAATGTTGTTGTTGTTGCCAAGGGATTGACCACTTTTCCAGCATGTGTACATCTGATAGCGGCCCTTGTTCGACCACGTGTGGTAAATCATTCATGTTGCATCTTATATCCCATTTGGCTTACTTTTGTGATGCTGTGCTTTTTTGCACCACGTACGGCAAACCTTTGCCGCGCATGGCACGTGTCAAATAGTGTAGACTAGCCTTGAAACCGGGCAAGTGTCGGGTCGGTTACTGTTGGTGCCAAGTACTATAAATAAGTATTTTAAATTTGTCATTGTACAGAATACGATAGGCCTTTCGCTGCTTTTGACAAGGGGTTAACCACTTTACGAGTTGGTGTGCATCTCCGAGCGGTACTTGTTTCACCATGTGTAACGAACCATTCCTGGCACTCCTTGTGCTACACCTGACTGACATGACGCCGTTCATCTCCGCACCACGACTGGCAAACATCCAACCCATATGACACTTGCCAACTGGTATCAGCAAGGTTCGATACCGGACAAGTGGCCCTCGGTTACCGTTGATGCCACGTACTATAAACAAGTATTTTGAATGTTTCATTGTAGAAAATATGATAGGCCTTTTGCTGTTTTTGCCAAGGGGCTAACCACTTTGCCAGTTAGTGTGCATCTCCGAGCAGTACTTGTTTCGCCACGTGTGACGAATCATTCCTGGCACACCTTGTGCAACACATGACTGACTTGACGACGTGTATTTCCGCACCACGATTGGCAAACATCCACCACATATGACACTTGCCAACTAGTTTCAGCAAGGTTAGGAAACTGGGCAAGTGGCCTTTGGTTGCTGTTGGTGCCACGTAGCCTACTCTAAACAAGTATTTTAAATTTGTCATTGTACAGAATATGATAGGCCTTCGGCTGTTGTTGCCAATGGGTTAACCACTTTGCCAGTTAGTGTGCATCTCCGAGTAGTACTTGTTTCACCACGTGTGACGAATCATTCCTGGCAGCACTGAGGGCTTTATGGATTCCAGAAGGCCCATAGCCACTACTCTTTTCTCCCTTTAATGATTTAAGATAGCGAAGAAGGATTAACGGCGACCCCCTCAGGAGTCCGTGCAGGTGCTTGTTACGTAATAGGGAATGTTTTGTAAAATATGCAGGTGTTGATTACGTAACGGGGATGGCTTTCTAAACGATGCATGTGTTAATTACCTATTAGTTTCTTTGGGTGTTTAAAAACCTTCAGGGGCCTGCCAAATCGTGAATTCTTTGGTTGTTACGTAATAGAGTTTGCGTATTACATAATAGAGAGAGTTTTTCTTAAAAAAAACTACAAAGGCCTTTTGAATTTGCTTAATGATATAGCACATCGTGCGGACATCTCGTCTCATTTTAGGGTTAGTTGCCATCCCCTTATAATTTCTACTGCTATGATAGGCACTTCAGCTCTCATTTTGTCATTGCTATTGCTTGTAATACCCAATAGAGTAAAAGCATCCATTACTAAAGAATATCATCTTCAATGTTGACACACTGATCTCTTTTTTAATACTGAAGCAAATCAAACAACACACGTGTCGTTGACCTCCAAGACCTGTTTTGTCGATTTATGAAGGTCCGCTGGAACCGAAACAAGTCACGTAAAATTTCGTCATCTTCACATGTAAATATTGGACCATGATCAGCTTCTTTTAAACTGCGACTTCTGCGCTTGACTAACGAAACCTAGTATTCCCTATGAGATAACAACCGAGGAAATCATGAAGGAAAGAAGCCCTGGCCCTTTTAGATCTTTTTAAGGAAAAACACTATATTATATAATACACAAACCCTATTACGTAGCAATGATTTGTAACAAATGAACGTAACAAAGAACAATGTAACAATGAACGTAACAAATAGATCATGATTTGAAGGGACCCTGAAGGTATTTAAACCTTCAAAGAAACAATTAGGTAATTAACACATGCATCTTTTAGACAATATTTCCTATTACGTAATTAACACCTGTGCCATTTAGAAAACATTCTATATTACGTAACAAGTACCAGCACCTTGGCTTAAGGGGGGTCGCCGTTAAAATTCTTCGTCATTTTAAATCAATAAAGGAAGAAATGAGTAGTGCCTATGGGGCTTCTGGAATCCAAAAACCCCTTACTACTCTTGGCTTACCTTATGCCGCACATGACTGACTTTTTTGACGTCGTGCATCTCTGCACTACGACTGGCAAACATCCACTACATATGGCATTTGCCAACTGGTGTTAGCTAGGTTCGAAACCTGGTAAGTGGCCCTCGGTTTTGATTGTTGACACACAATATAAGCAATTATTTTAGTTTTGTCATGGTCTGTAGAGTCCATACAATGAATACTTGAAAGAGCGTTCAAAATAAGGGACACTTTCAGTAACTTTTCTTTCCGTCTTTCTTAGCAAACTTCGTTTTTTCTTTCATCGACTCTTTAGATAAATTTCATCTTTCATTTTATTACCTTTTTCTGTTTGTTTCATTCTTTCTGTGACTAGTATTATCTTGTGCTGTATTTTATCGTCCTTTCAGCTGACTAATTTTATTACCTCCAAAAGCATAAAAACTTTGATGTCAATATTGTTTTTTCAGATTACTGAACGCAAACAGAATTAGCTGTGTGAAGGGAGGTACATTCCGAGATCTAATAAATCTCAATATACTGTAAGTAATTTTCTCTTCTTATAATATGGCTTTTTCTTCCTTTTGAAAAGATTAATATTCAATTAGAAGCCTGTACAGAAAAAACTGTAATTACGAAATTATAAGGCCGTATAGAGTAGGTTCTGAATTAGGGTTTTCTATATTCCTGGGTTATTGAGTATGGATTTAAAATTAAGGCGGAAGCAAATGAACTGGGACTTCATTAGTGGGGGGCAAGGAGGGCTTCCCCCCAGGAATTAAAAAAAATATTATACAGCCCATGCCCCTTAACTATCTGGATATGAACCCTTCGTGTCCCCCCAAATAAAAATAACGGAGATTCGGCCCTGTAAAAAAAGATGGGGTTATTGACAAAATAATAAATTACAGTTCGGCGGAGAAAAGATACAACAACCGTAACGCCATCTAGCGTTACGGAGCAAAATCTGTGATGCTCGACGATTCCATAATTGTTAATTCGAACAAGAAGTGTAACTAGTGCAATTTTCGGGGATGAAAAGCCGATGAATTTTACCAACTGACCGGTCATTTTTATCGGAATCAATATTTTGTGCACTGCTATAAAATCGGTTAGACTGTAGCAACAATGTAGTAAATGCGCCAAGATTGAGCAATCTTTTTTTTACACTAACCGAACTTAGGGAGAGGCCTATCAGGGAGGCCTATAAGGGAGGCGCTTCCGACTTGAACTTATATACATCACTATTCTCTTCCCCAGAAAATACCCCCATGGTTTTTGGTGCAGTTGTAACATTTAATAAATAAAAAAGGATGATAAGACCGGTGCATTTATTAGATAACTAAGTTTATACCTGTTTTTTTGTCAGCATTTGTCTCCAGACTTACAACATTCATCGCTTTTAGGTCTTCATCAGCTAATAGCTGATAAAAACATTTTGTAAATCCCTAACTAATTGTACCCGAACGTTAAGCTGCTTTTTAAGATAAGCTTTCCTATCGGCTTCCTTCGAAGCTAGTGAGCTGGAACACGCTCAATTTATCAAAGGGGCTACGGACTTTTCCAAAAGTGCTCAAACATTTTGTGGTGAAGAAATCAGAAAGCTGGTTAAAATTCTGCAAATGGGGCAAGGGTAAAAAAAAAAATTTTTTTTGCCAGATAAATTCAACGGTTCTCTGAATTTTGCCAAAACTTGCCTTTTTTTTATTAAACGTCGAAAAGAGAAAAAGAGCGGTGGTTGGTCAGTGTCTTTTTCTTTATTAGTTGATGGTTGTCCATGTCCGCATCTTTAAAAGGTGATGAATTAGCTTCAAGCACATATAAAGGTTTTTTGAGGGGAGATCGCCAATAACAAAAAAACAAATATTGTTTTATAATTTGAATAAGGAGTGCTCATAAAATATTGAAAATTTTGTGTTTTGTGTGTGAGTGGGCTAATCAGGGATGTGTCCCTTTTTCTCTTCCCATCCATAATTGGCTTAGGAGATTATTGAAAAACACTTGCTCGAACATACAGGATTGTAAAACATGAACACTGAATGTAAACCCTAATTGGGCGATCTTCTAAATTTTGATCTTTCGGAATAGTCCTTTCATAAAAAAAAAAAAATACAAAAAAGGTTTTATGAGACTTATTAATTACAAATTTCCAAAAATTGTAGAATACCATTCTCCAGTATCATTTTCAGTATACTATTTTAAGAAGAATATGTTAATACAACATGTAATTTACATTTTGTAATTATCGGTTTTTAGCTAAATTTAAATGCAAGATCAAAAGTAGCTAACCCACCTAAAGGAAAATAGAAGACGTACCAAACGTAAAATGATTTTGATTGGGTACACACCAACGCAGTTGTGCGTTTCATCCTTATAACTACGCAGTATTTAATTTATTTATCATAAACAAGTTAAATACATTTTTTTTCTTCACGTACAAAACTAAATAACTTCTTCGAAACGAACTAAATAGCAAAGTTAAAACATACAATGAACATAATTTGTCCGAAATAAGAATTGGGCTGCCACCTATCAGCCGCGTTTCTTATGTCAGATTTTGACTCGTGCGGTACTGAAAGTATGTTAGTATGTTGTTACTGTTTTCTTATTCATTATTATATTTTTAATATACTGAAAGTATGGTAATGAAAGTATTTTAGAAGGCGAAAAATGCAGCCGGCTGATAGATCCGGCTTTAAATTTAAAAATGTAGTCAGTTATCGCGCTACTGAAAGTATTTTAGAAGGCGAAAAATGCAGCCGGCTGATAGATCCGACTAAATTTAAAAATGTAGTCAGTTATCGCGCTACTGAAAGTATTTTAGAAGGCGAAAAATACAGCCGGCTGATAGATCCGGCTTTAAATTTAAAAATGTAGTCAGTTATCGCGCTACTGAAAGTATTTTAGAAGGCGAAAAATGCAGCCGGCTGATAGCTGCGGCTTCAAATTTAAAAACTTAGTCAATTATTGCGCTACTGAAAGTATTTTATAAGGCGAAAAATGGAGTTGGCGAATAGCTCCGGCTTTAAATTTAAAAATGTAGTCAATTATCGACTGCCTTCATATTTTGGGTAATTTGTGTTTATTATTAGTTAAAATATTCGTTTTAAAATTCGTGTGAAAAAGTTTTTTTTAGTCTTATAGCATACGTAGCCATCCTTAAAAAAAGAAGCAGCAATCGTATTTTAAAATCACTTGGTTACTTGAAAATTCATAGCGATTGCGGCTGCCTCTTAAACAAGTAAACATATAAAGGAAGACATCTAAAGATTTAATATACGTCATCAATCGGTACAATAAGACCGATAACCATATAAGGTGTGTGAGAGTTAAACCTTTTTATGCAACAATTAAATTTTGTTTCAGGCTGATCATATGTCGCGTAAAACTAATTTATTTGACTGAAGTTCTCTCCTTAAGTTGACTTTTACTTACAATTACTATATAATTTTTGCATAAGCATTGATATCTCCAAGTTGTTCCTTCTTTTCATCAGTAGTAAGAAACTAAGAATCGTTTTGTTATCTTTGTGGAATATTTGTTCAATGACTCGTTCAGTGAGACTGTACATTCCTCCACTTGAATTCAATAATAGTTTCTTAGACTAACCTGTCTTTCCATTTAATTGAAAAAAAATACATAAATAAATAAATAACTGATAAAGCTTTTATCAATGAAAAAAAATTAGAATATATAACTACAAAATACATGAAAATGACATACGGATATGGAAAACATTCCATTTATAAATCGAATGAAAATATGTATGTCGCATAACAGTAAAACTTTTGATTAAGCCAGTGAAAAATTAGCTTAAAAAATTTCAGCTTCACGCCCAGAAACCTTGTTCAGCCAAAAAAAGGAAAACTAGATATTCAGCTAAAGAATAGAAGAAAATAAGATAAAGATATGAAAAACTCTATAGATAAAGAAAACAAAACAAAAAACCAGTAAGAAAAACCAAAAACTGAGGTATGTAAACAAACTCCGGTAAAAGCCTAGAATTGGTGCTATTGAGAAGGAATAAGAAAACAATTGTTACTTCGTAGTATGTAGAAAAATCTTAGCTAGCAAATCTTTAAAGTAATTCCTCCATCCCCCCCTCTAAGGTACAAGTATATAACCCAAATTTTATTTTCCCATAAATTCTGCCGTGTGTCACTCTTCTTTCAAACTTTATATCCATAAATTGAATCAATGCTTACAAAAAAAAAAAAAAAAAAAAAAAAAAAAAAAAAAAAAAAAAAAAAAAAAAAAAAAAAAAAAAAAAAAAAAAAAAAAAAAAAAAAAAAAAAACAGGTAAAATATACAATCTGGGCCATATTAGATAAAAAACAAGTTTTTTCAACTGAAAGTAAGAAGCAACATTAAAACTTAGAATTAACAGAAATTATTACGTATATGAGGGGGTTTTCCCTCTCGTCAATGCCTCGCTCTTTACGCTAAAGTTCGAATTTTGCTCCAATTCTTCTATAATGACCCCTGGATCACAAAGACCGTTTAATTAAAATAAATAGCTCTTTTGAAAGTACTGAAAACACTTTAGCGTCAACATCGAGGTATTGACGAGGGGACGAACCGTTTCATATACGTAATAATTTCTGTTCATTTTAAGTTTTAATGTTACTCCTTACTTTCAGTTGAAACAAATATATTTTATTTATTTATTTTTTTATTATTTTTTAAATAAGGCTGGGATATCCAGCGCCCCCTTCATAGAAATTATCTTCCCCCATGAAAAATTGCTCCGTGAATAGATCCCCACACGTAACCCAATCCAAGCCCCCCCCCACCCGAAGAAATCCCCTTTAAAACGTCTCTATACTGACACATAACAAATATTCAATGTAAACAATGGGCAAAGTTCATAACTTGCAGCCCTTTCCCCGGGGACTGTGGGGGATTAATTCGTCCTCAAAGACATATTTATAAGATACTAGCTGTTGGGGTGGCGCTTCGCGCCACCCCAACACCTAGTTGGTGGGGGCGCTTCGCGCCCCCCCCCCCCCAAGCCCCCCCGCGCGCGTAAGTCGTTACGCGCCATATTAGTTACGCGCCATTGTAGTTGTGTCCCTATGTCCCACCTGTGAATATATATATATATATATATATATATATATATATATATATATATATATATATATATATATATATATATATATATATATATATATATATATATATATATATATATATATATATATATATGTTTTTAACTACGTAAAACTTGCGAATATACAACATTCTTTGCTGTCCCATTGTCTGTGCATATAAATAGATTGTCAGGTTTACCGACTCTTGAACATGCAACATATAATGGTCCATGGGACGGCGTCCCCATTGTAGTTGTGTCCCTGTGTCCCGGTCGTCATTTATATTCCCTGTGTCCCGGTCGTCATTTGTATCCCGGTGTCCCGGTCTGTATATACATTCGTTTTTTAGTTTTGTTTTTCTCCTTTATTTTTTTCCTCTTTTCTTTTTTTTCTTTTTTAGTTTATTTAGATTTTTAGATTTTTTAGTTTTTTTATTAGTTTTTAGTTTTTTTGTAGTTTTTACCATTTTTTTTAGTTTTTTTAGTTTTTTTTTTTTTACTTATGTCCTGGTCGTCATTTATACTCCCTGTGTCCCGGTCGTCATTTGTGTCTCGGTGCTTTGTTGATTGCTAATGTATATTATATTTATATTTATATTTTTTATATTTATTAATATTTTTTTAGTTTTCTTTTTCTCTTATTTTTCAGTTTTTTCCTTTTTTTTAGTTTTTTCTTTTTTAGTTTTTAGTTTTTTTTTGTTTTTTACCTTTTTTTAGTTTTTTTAGTTTTTTTAGTTTTTTAGCTTTTTTAGTTTTTTTATTAGTTTTTAGTTTTTTTTAGTTTTTGCCTTTTTTTTAGTTTTTTCAGTTTCTTTTTTTAGTTTTTTTCTTTTTTAGTTTTTAGTTTTTATATTTTTAGTTTTTAGTTTTTACAGACAGACATAACCCACAAACAACTTATTTTTATATATATTTATTCATATTTTTTTAGTTTTCTTTTTCTCTTTTATTTTTCAGTTTTTTCCTTTTTTTTTAGTTTTTTTCTTTTTTAGTTTTTAGTTTTTTTTAGTTTTTTACCTTTTTTTAGTTTTTTTAGTTTTTTTTTAGTTTTTTAGCTTTTTTATTTTTTTTATTAGTTTTATTTTTTTTGTAGTTTTTGCCTTTTTTTATTTTTTCAGTTTTTTTTTTAGTTATTAGATTTTTACCTTTTTTTAGTTTTTTTCTAGTTTTTTAGCTTTTTTAGTTTTTTTTTTCTTTTTAGTTTTTTTTGTAGTTTTTACCTTTTTTAGTTTTTTTCTTCTTTTGTATTAGTGTGAAATAATTCAGAACTCATATGCGAACAAACATGACGTCACCTGATCCACAGATCCACACACAGACAACTTATTTTTATATATCTACTAGCTGTTGGGGTGGCGCTTCGCGCCACCCCAACACCTAGTTGGTGGGGCGCTTCGCGCCCCCCCAAGCCCCCCCGCGCGCGTAAGTCGTTACGCGCCATATTAGTTACGCGCCATTGTAGTTGTGTCCCTGTGTCCCACCTGTGAATAGAGATAGATATAAATATATGTTTTAAACTACGTAAAACATGCGAATATACAACATTCTTCGCTGTCCCATTGTCTGTGCATATAAATAGATTGTCAGGTTTACTGACTCTTGAACATGCAACATATAATTGTCCATGGGAAAAACAATCCGTATTCAGATCTATACCTCATTATTCTAATGATGTGTCCCTGTGTCCCGGTCGTCATTTATATTCCCTGTGTCCCGGTCGTCATTTGTGTCCCGGTGTCCCAGTTTGTAATTTCTCTTTGAGTGTCCCGGTCGTCATTTATATTCCCTGTTTCCCGGTGTCCCGGTCGTCATTTGTGTCCCGGTGTCCCGGTCTGTAATTTCTATTCGAACAATCCCTGTGTCCCGGTCGTCATTTATATATCCCGCCTGTGCCCCCGGTGTCCCCGTTGTAGTTGTGTCCCTGTGTCCCGGTCGTCATTTATATTCCCTGTGTCCCGGTCGTGATTTGTGTCCGGGTGTCCCAGTCTGTAATTTCTCTTTGAGGTTCCCGGTCGTCACTTATATTCCCTCTGTCTCGGTCGTCATTTGTGTCCCGGTCTGTAATTTCTCTTTGAGTGTTTTTTCTTTTTAGTTTTTTTTTAGTTTTTTACCTTTTTTCTTTTTTCAGTTTTCTTTTTCTTCTTTATTTTTCAGCGTCACTATGAAGTACATATCGACGAACCTTTGTTTTTTTAACTTAAATCTGGTAGGCATTGATGACCTTATCCAAGTCAAAATCCCAAACCCAATCATCATCGCTATCATTTTCAGTTTTGATATGTTTTGACTCTCGCTGTCCAGGTGGATTTTCATCTAACTGCGCGGTTTTGCGTTCAAATACCGTTAATGACGTCACCGTCAAAGCAAAAATGACGACAACTAATTTCATGACGTCAGCCGACACAGAAACATGACGTCACCTGATCCACACATCCACAGACAGACAACTTATTTTTATATATATAGATATATATAAAAATAAGTTGTCTGTCTGTCTGTGGATGGATCAGGTGACGTCACCTGAAAAAACTGGATCAGCTGACGTCAAAACTGAAAAAACTAAAAAAGGCAAAAACTACAAAAAAAACTAAAAACTAATAAAAAAAATAAAAAAGCTAAAAAACTAAAAAAACTAAAAAAAGGCAAAAACTACAAAAAAAAACTAAAAACTAATAAAAAAGCTAAAAAACTAAAAAAACTAAAAAAAGGCAAAAACTACAAAAAAAACTAAAAACTAATAAAAAAAATAAAAAAGCTAAAAAACTAAAAAAACTAAAAAAACTAAAAAAAAGGTAAAAAACGAAAAAAACTAAAAACTAAAAAAAACTAAAAAAAAAGGAAAAAACTGAAAAATAAGCTAAAATAAAGGTAAAAACCAATAAAAAACTAAAAAAAAAACTGAAAAAACTAAAAAAAGGCAAAAACTACAAAAAAAAACTAAAAACTAATAAAAAAAGCTAAAAAACTAAAAAAACTAAAAAAACTAAAAAAACTAAAAAAAGGTAAAAAACTAAAAAAAATAAAAAATAAAAAAAAAACTAAAAAAAAGGAAAAAACTGAAAAATAAGCTAAAATAAAGGTAAAAACCAATAAAAAACTAAAAAGAAAAAAAGGAAAAAACTAAAAAAAATTTTCATCTAAAAAACTAAAAAAAACTAAAAAAGGTAAAAACTAAAAGAACTAAAAAAGAAAAAAATAAATGACGAAACTCAAAGAGAAAGCGACCAGGACAAAAGGAATGTTCGATTAGCAATCAACAAAGCACCGGGACACAGGGAGTATAAATGACGACCAGGACATAAGTAAAAAAAAAAAACTATCTATATATATAAAAATAAGTTGTCTGTGGATCTGTGGATCGTGGATCAGGTGACGTCACCTGAAAAAACTGGATCAGGTGACGTCAAAACTGAAAAAACTAAAAAAAGGCAAAAACTACAAAAAAAACTAAAAACTAATAAAAAAAATAAAAAAGCTAAAAAACTAAAAAAACTAAAAAAAGGCAAAAACTACAAAAAAAACTAAAAACTAATAAAAAAGCTAAAAAACTAAAAAAACTAAAAAAAGGCAAAAACTACAAAAAAAACTAAAAACTAATAAAAAAATAAAAAAGCTAAAAAACTAAAAAAACTAAAAAAACTAAAAAAAGGTAAAAAACTAAAAAAACTAAAAACTAAAAAAAACTAAAAAAAGGAAAAAACTGAAAAATAAGCTAAAATAAAGGTAAAAACCAATAAAAAACTAAAAAAAAAACTGAAAAAACTAAAAAAAGGCAAAAACTACAAAAAAACTAAAAACTAATAAAAAAAGTAAAAAAGCTAAAAAACTAAAAAAACTAAAAAAACTAAAAAAACTAAAAAAAGGTAAAAAACTAAAAAAAATAAAAAATAAAAAAAAACTAAAAAAAAAGGAAAAAACTGAAAAATAAGCTAACATAAAGGTAAAAACCAATAAAAAACTAAAAGAAAAAAAGGAAAAAACTAAAAAAAATTTTCATCTAAAAAACTAAAAAAAACTAAAAAAGGTAAAAACTAAAAGAACTAAAAAAGAAAAAAATAAATGACGACACTCAAAGAGAAAGCGACCAGGACAAAAGGAATGTTCGATTAGCAATCAACAAAGCACCGGGACACAGGGAGTATAAATGACGACCAGGACATAAGTAAAAAAAAAAATTAACAAAACTAAAAAGAAGGTAAAAACTACAAAAAAACTAAAAAGAAAAAAAAACTAAAAACTAATAAAAAAACTAAAAAATCTAAAAATCTAAATAAACTAAAAAAGAAAAAAAAAGGAAAAAAATAAAGGAGAAAAACAAAACTAAAAAACGAATGTATATACAGACCGGTACACCGGGATACAAATGACGACCGGGACACAGGGAATATAAATGACGACAGGGACACAACTACAACGGGGACACCGGGGGAAACAGGGGGATATAAATGACGACCGGGACAAAAAAACTAAAAAGAAAAAAAAACTAAAAACTAATAAAAAAACTAAAAAATCTAAAAATCTAAATAAGCTAAAAAAGAAAAAAAAAGGAAAAAAATAAAGGAGAAAAACAAAACTAAAAAACGAATGTATATACAGACCGGGACACCGGGATACAAATGACGACCGGGACACAGGGAATATAAATGACGACCGGGACACAGGGACACAACTACAACGGGGACACCGGAGGAAACAGGGGGATGTAAATGACGACCGGGACACCGGGACAGGGAAGGGTCGATTAGCAATCACCATCAACAAAGCTCAAGGGCAATCATTAGAATCATGAGGTATAGATCTGAATACAGATTGTTTTCCCATGGACCATTATATGTTGCATGTTCAAGAGTCGGTAAACCTGACAATCTATTTATATGCAAAGACAATGGGACAGCAAAGAATGTTGTATATTCGCAAGTTTTACGTAGTTAAAACCATATATATATATATATATATATATATATATATATATATATATATATATATATATATATATATATATATATATATATATATATATATATATATATATATATATATATATATATATATATATATATATGTATATCTATCTATATTCACAGGTGGGACATAGGGACACAACTACAATGGCGCGTAACTATTATGGCGCGTAACGACTTACGCGCGCGGGGGGGCTTGGGGGGGGGGCGCGAAGCGCCCCCACCAACTAGGTGTTGGGGTGGCGCGAAGCGCCACCCCAACAGCTAGTATTTATATATATAGATACTGAACAAAATGACTATCTCAAAGTTTTTGTCCGGGGACTTTAGAAAAACGAGCGTGGGAGGGGGCCTAGTTGCCCTCCACTTTTTTGCTCACTAAAAAGGGCACTAGAACTTTTAATTTTCCTTCGAATGAGCACTCTCGCGAAATTCTAAAATACAAATTTCAGCATCTGTGCAGATGGGAGCTTGAAATCTGTACAGTAAGGTTCTCTGTTGCGCTAAATCTGGTGGTGTGATTTTTATTAAGATTCAATGACTTTTAGGGTGTGTCCCCCCTTTTTCCAAAATAAGGTAATTTTTCTCAGGCTTGTAACTTTCGATAGGTTGAGCTTTACTTGATGAGACTTATATACTTAAAATTAGCATAAAAACATGATCCTTTTGATCTATCAATTGGTATCAAAATTTGGTTTTTTAGAATTTCGGTTACTATTGAGCCGGGTCGCTCCTTACTTACAGTCCGTTACTACGATCTGTTTGATGTTTGCAAATTAGGGAGTGGGGGTGGATAGAGATAAAGTGCTGTAGAATTACTTTCAAAACTTTTAATTAGAGTTTTTTGCATATTATGAAGTAAGAATTGTTTTTTTTTATCATGTTTCCCCTTCAATGGCCTCAATTCTAGGCTTATATCCAAACTCTTATTATCTATTTTAATTCTTTGCTTGGGAGTTGTCGTTCCCTTAAGTAAGCCTGTTTAATAGATGTAACAGATAAAATGTTTATCTGTTTTTTCTTCTTGAATCACCTGCAGTAAATTGATATGTTTTTCTTTTGGTTGTAGTAAAGCCGAGATAGAGCTAGGGACTAATGTCCAGTAATTAATTGTGTATAAGGTTACAAATAGGAACAGGTCAAGTTTAATGAAGTGAGGTTCTGCTAGATGTATCATTCCCGTTTGTATATCGGTGATCTAAATTTGATCTTGTTCAAAATTTCTTTGTCTAATAGTCTAAATTCTAACATTTTTGCGGAGATTTTATATTTGACTAGGGAGATCTTATATCGTCATACACGGACCGTAGAGAAAATGAGGAGGGGGAAATCCCCTTATCCCTTCACTTGTCCAAATGGAAAAAATTACAAATGAAAATAATTACTTTTCATTGATACATTTATACTCTATAAATTAATTGTCTATTATTTTTTGCGACTGATCCCGTAATTCTTATACAATAATTAATTGCCTATATCTATATTATATCTCTTGCACATTTTCTAATAATGTAATCATTAATTAAATCAATGATAAACAAAGAAGGAAATTCTGGAAAAATGGCACCTTCTATTTGACATAAATTCTTTTATTTTAATCTTACGTTTTGTTATCAAGGACATTGCATGAGAAACGCATTACTCTAAACAACAACTTAGAGATTTTATCTAAATAAAGGAAGCTCAGTTGCATGCTCACCTGTTACCTTTTCCATTTTAGATTTATTTCTCAGGTTTCCTTTTTTTATTTCGTTGACTTATTTCCTTTCAAAAAATCGCTTGCAAAATATTTGTTTGTGTCATTTATCTATATTTTGTAGCTACTGGAGCTCGCGCTCATAATGCAAATTGTTAACTACTAATGGTTTGATGGGAAGGGGGAGGACTCTTTTTTTAACTATAAAGGTTATTTCTAGTAGCATTGGAAACTTGAAGAGTAGTATGCAAATTGTAATATGCATCACATTAATCTAAAATTATAAACTGGAAAAATTAAGTAGAAAATTACGTATTTCTAACAAAAAGTTGCTAAGTATACTGTTTTTTTTAACTTTATATTTTAAATATTTCGTCCTATTTCTTTTCACGATGTTACACTTTTTGACCCTTCCCAAAATATGGTTGAATTCAGGGTCGTATCCAGTGTTTTTTTTTTTGGGGGGGGGGGAGTCAATTTCTTAAACACATCGAACGTTTGTTTATATTCATTTTTGTTTCGTTTTTGTGAGTTGGACAAACATTTCAAGGGGGATCGAACCCCCACCCTCCCACCTGGATACGGCCTTGGTTGAACTATAAATAGCATATCTTTACATGTGATTAGCGTTTCATAGAACTTGACTCTGTCCCAAGCATTATTTAGGAAGATTTTGTGAAAAATGAATAATATATATGAAAATGAGTGTAAAGAGTGTTTTAAAAATCTCAAATTTTTTGAACTTCCATGGATAGGTCCTTCAGTCCCTTTACCGTTAGTTTTTTGTAAGCCAGACCTTTCCCATATTGTTCTCTAAGTATGGTCTACACCGTGGAGGCATTCCCAGCGAAGAGTGACAAGTATGGAAGCTACGATTAATTGACGATCTATCCGCCTATTCTTGACTGATCATTTTCCTACAAGATGAAAATCAGAACATCTTTCTTCACTGAGGGCAACGAAGTGAGTTCTTTCGTGACAATTTCTTGTGGAACTGTAATTAGTTTAGAATGGGCGGATAGATTTTGAATAAACTACAGTGTCCAAAGAGCAGTTTTAAAACAGCTACAGATGACTCTACTATGTAATTGAATATGACAGTTTTTTTTTTAACTGAAAGCAAGGAGAAACATTGAAACTTAAAACAAACTGAAATTATTCCGTGTAATAAGAGAAGGGCTGCCCCTACCTCAACCCTCGCTTTTTACGCTAAAGTCTTGAAGGTCTGTGAAAATACATCTAATTCAAATTAAACAGTCCACGTGCTTGAACAATCTCTCAAAGAATTGTGGATCCCCCCTCCGTATCCAGAATAATTTATATTATTTTAAGTTTTAGTTTTGCTTTTTATTTTCGGTTAAAAAAATATTTTTTTTTTATTTCTGACCGTCTTCAAATCATGCCAGGACATTTCCTCCCCATCCCCTTTATGTAAAATTTTCCCCTGGAAATTTACCATTGGAAACCCTCCTTCCCAGTGAAAATTCTCCCCGTAGAAAATAAAACCTAAAATTTCAAAATAAAATAACCAATAGTAAATACTACATATGAAATAATGGGCAAATTGCGTAACTTATAACCCTTCCCCTGGGGCTATGGGGGGTCTTTTCATCCCCAAAGGCATAGTTATTGGATCTTTCAACTATGTTGAATCGAGTGGTAATCTAAAAAATTTGATTAAATATCTGGACAAAAACGGAGCCTGGGAAAGAGACTAGTTGCACTCCGATCTTTTTGGTTACTTAAAGATGGCACTAGACCTCATTATTTCTGATCAAATGAGCCGTCTTTCGATTTTCTAGGATCACTCCTTCGAAACTAGCATCCCTGGAAAAATAAACACGCATCCCAGGTTTTTCTTTTGGCAAAAATGCAAAATTTCATATTTTTGTATAAAGAAGATTAAACTCTCTACATCAGGGTTCAATGGTATGCTGAATCTGATTGTGTGATTTTCATTAAGATTGCTTTACGTTTTAAGGTGTTTCCTCCTTTTTGGAAAATCGGGCAAATTTTCCCAGGCTCGTAACTTTTGATGGATAACATTAAACTTAATGAACTGTATATATTTCAAATCAGAATAAAAAAGACAATTCCTTTGATGTATCTATTTTTTCTAAGACTTCCGGTTACTATTCAGCCGAGTCACTCCTTACTTACAGTTCGTTACCATGAACTGTTTAATCATTGTGTTTCTTTTTTTCTAAATATTGTTCTTTCATAAAATCTTTAATGGTAATGAACGGCAAGTAACGGTAAAGTTTTGAGACTGCTAGTAGTTGACACTAATGTGTAGTAAGGAGTGTGAAGTAAGGAGCGACCCGGCTCAATAGCAACCGAAACTCTAAAAAATGGAATTCTGACACCAATAGTTACATCAAAAGAATTGCATTTTAATGCTGATTTTAAATATATAAGGTTCATCAAGGTTAGTCTTACCCATCAAAAGTTACGAGCCTGAGAAAATTTGCCTCATTTTAGAAAATAGGAGAAACACCCCCTAAAAGTCATACGATCTTAACGAAAATCACACCATCAGATTCAGCGTATCAGAGAACCTAAGTGTAGAAGTTTCAAGTCCCCATCTACAAAAATGCGGAATCTCGCATTTTTTGCCAGAAGACAAATCAGGGATGCGTGTTTATTTGTTTTTTTGTTTGTTTTTTTTCCCCAGGGGTGATTGTATCGACTCAGTGGTCCTAGAATGTCACGAAAGGGCTCATTATAACGGAAATTAACAGTTCTTTTGCCCTTTTTAAGCAACCAAAAAATTTAGAGGGCACCTAGGCCCCCTCCCACGCTCATTTTTTCCCCAAAGTCACCGGATCAAAATTCTGAGATATCCATTTTATTCACAAAGTCGAAAAACCTAATAACTATGTCTTTGGGGACGACTTACTACCCCGCAGTCCCCGTGGGAGGGGCTGCAAGCTACAAACTTTGACCTGTGTTTACATATAGTAATGGTTACTGGGAAGTGTACAGTCGTTTTCAGCGGGATTTTTTTGGTTTGGGGGGGAGATCTGAGGGAGGGGGGTTACGTGGGAGGATATTTCCATGGAGGAACTTCTCATGGGGGAAGAGACTTTCAATGGAGGGGGCGCAGGATTTTCTAGCATTATTTAAAAAAAAACAATGAAAAAATAAATATGAAAAGTCTTTTCCACTGAAAGTGAGAAGCAGCATTAAAACTTAAAACGAATAGAAATTATTACGCATATGAGGGGTTTACCTCATCGTAGTACCTCGCTTTTTACGCTATAGTATTTTTAGTAATTTCAACTATTTATTCTACGGCCTTTGTGATTCAGGGGTCATTCTTAAGGAATTGGGACAAAATTTAAGCTTTAATGTAAAGAGCGAGGTATCAACGAGGGGTGAGCCCCATCATATACGCAATAAAAACATACGAATATAGAAGTTCGCTACGTAATTTAATTCGTAAGTTACTTATATTTTTTACTTATGAAAATGTTCGTAAAAAATTATAAGTTATAGTTGCCTTTTTAAGTAATACAAAAATTGGAAGGCAACTAGGCCTCCTTTCTCGCTCCTTTTTTCTCAAAGTCTCCCGATTAAAACTATGAAAAAGCCATTTAGCTCAAAAAAATTAATATGCAAATTTCTTTTTAATTATTTATGTACTGAGAGCCAAGATCAAAACATGCATTAATTCAAAAACGTTCAGAAATTAAACAAAAAAAAAACAATTTTTTTAAGTGAAAGTAAGGAGCGACATTAAAACTTAAAACGAACAGAAATTACTCCGTATTTGAAAGGGGCTTTTCCTCCTCAACGCCCCACTTTTTACGCTAAAGTTTGACTCTTTCTCTTAACTCTACTTCTTAAAACAGTAAAAAACTTTAGAGTAAAGAGCGGGGTGTTGAGGAGGAAAAGCCCCTTTCATGTACGGAGTAATATCTGTTCGTTTTAAGTTTTAATGTCGCTCCTTACTTTCACTTAAAAAAAATGTTTTTTTTGTTTAATTGCTGATAAGACCGTATTCCCTGATTCTGCCTCTGCATCATCTGCTTAGATTTTGGTTCCTGGCTTAATCAAAAGGCTCTGGTTATAGATCTCAGTGATATCAGCCATAAATACCAAGAGCAATGAAATTGGGACTTGATTGTTTGAAATGGTTAAGTGGAAAGTTACATAACCATCTTGTCAAGCTTAAAAAAATTGGGAGTTCAGTTTTTAATGAAAAAGACCGGATGAAGTTATTTTGGTAGAACATCAAATTTGAAAGGAAGAAACGCGGGTGAAAAAATCAGTAAAAACAATTTAGAAATATATGGCACTAAGCAGCTGAAGTAGGAGTAGGCTACCTTTCCTTTGAAGTTGTAAGCTGTTTTCGAGACTAAAAAGATTGCTAATGTTTGAGTGATTTTGACCGAAAAGCCTTGCCAAATTTAACTACGTTGTTTTACTGATTTATATTCTGGGTTGACGTGGCAACACGGACAAAATTTTGTAATTAGCTAAAAACCTCATAATTTTGAAAACAGTCAAAAGAAAAATTCTTAGAAAAGTGAGGTTTTAGGTATAAATAGACCTCTGATGAGCCCAGCTAGCACAAAATGTTTTTATTTTGATGTCCTTGATACTTTAAGTGCTGATATTTCTATTGTTTTGCCCGATAGAACATCAAACACAGGGCTTTAAGGATATTCTCGCCTAAGTTTCAAAGACCAGAAAGTGAAGATCGATTTTTGGAAAAAGCTACATGAGAAGTAATATCAAAAATTGAGATTTTCTTATGAAATTGTTTTCTTTCAAAAGAAAACCCTATTTTCAAGAAATCAAAAAACAATGGCAAAATTACGACCATTTTTTTTATTTATTTAATTACTTCAGGTTCAAGGTGAAACCTGACTGCGAAATTTTGCAAGAACTTACCTTTGGTCTTAATTCTATCTGATCCACCCATTTTCGACCAATCATAGTCTCACAAGGAAATGTCACCAAAGAGAACACACCGCTGCCACCAGTGATGAAAGATCTACAGATATTTTGTCTTGCTCTACGCTCTATGTAGTCATGCTTATTGATTAACTGGGGTATGGAAATAGGACAGGGATTTGATGGAGAACCTTTAGGAACAATTCAATCAAATATGATGGTTGGAAGACAATAGAGCAATCATCACTTGGGTTATTGACTGATTTAAGCTGTATGTTTATCGACTGTACATGAATTTTAAATCCAAACTAATGAAGATATCAATGTTACAATGGATTTGAGAATCTCATCTTGTTATAAACATTTCATATGCTTGATAAAAGTACCAAAAATTGCAATTTTTGATTCTAAAATAGAGTATCTTCATGATTTTTCGTAATAATATTTGCTCTTTCCCGCATTTTCTGTGTAGTCTATTCGTTAGGCTATAGCGTATTAAAATTTTGTTCGACCATTTTTATTACTGTTGCTGCCATTAAAAACATTTGAATTACGGTAAAGAGAGTAGATATTCAACTGCTTTTTTCGCAGGCACGTAGCCTACGTAGAAATTCGTTTTAGAGGACGCACATTTTCTGACAAAAAATTCAAGGAAAAAACGGGAGAATTGTGTGAAAAATGGAAAACAAGCAAAAATTGTAAAAGTTCGTTAAATTCGTAATAGTTTCTTTGCTGAAAACAATTCATTACATCACTTAGCGTGGGCTACTTTTACGAATAGATTTATTGTTTAGAGTTCAGAAACAATATCTACTCATTATTTTCGAAATGAAAATGAATTTTAGAAAGTATTCGAAAACGTCTCATAAATAAGTAAAAAAGTTCTTCACAAAAACAAAAATATTAACGCTTAAAAGGTTGTAATTGCTTGCTGTTGTTTTCTAAGTACAAAGTCCTAATATGTTAGTAGCGAGTTTGTAAAATGACACCAATTGTGGCAAGTTAATATAGTGTTCCGAACATAATAACATGACTTTTCTGCCCCAAATAGTTCATAGGTGTTTTTTCTTTTAAAGATTAGGTTACTGGATCTACCGAATAGGCTCGTAAACAAGATTTTCTTTTCTGGTAAAGGGGGAACGACACGAAAACATGTAAAATTTGGATGATTATTCGAAAATGTGCAAGAAATTGCCAAAAAAACTGAAAAAATTGGAGACTAAGGGCGTTGAAGTGTTAGCCCAAAGGCCCCTTGCATGCAAAACGGATACAACGCTATTGATTTATTTTTTAACTTCGTAAAATATTAATGAACAGTGAAGTGATGCGCATCGTTGATGCATCCCATCAGTGATGCGCGAGGGGTTTCAGGCCCAGCTCTCCTAGATCTCGATATTTTTAGCTTGTTCTCGAATTTTCTGTAAAATTTCATAAACATCAGAAAAAAGTTAAAAAAAAACCGCAAAAACAGCCAAAAATTGTATTCTTAAATGTATTCTGGAATACCTTCTTTCGCAGCTGAGCTGTAACTTTATGTTCAATGTGAGATTAAACTTCTCAACAAAGCTTACTCTTAGTTTTCACTTAATATATGAAAAATTACGGCAAAGTTTTGAAATTTAAAAGTCCTTTTCCCTGGTTCACTCCAAAGGAGCTCAATCAGCTTAGAGCATCGTGTGAATTGGACTTTACTTAATTAATGCAAAGTGATTAAGGTGTATGAAAGGAAATCCTGACTATTGAAATTCGTACTTCCAGAAAGCTTCGCGGGCTTTGTGCTTTCAATTTAATATCTTAGGAATTAGCATACTTCCCTGTTTGTTTTGTCTATTATCGGAGCAGAGAAAATGACAGGTATTAATTGAAGCAACAGTCAGAAGCCTCTTTGTTCTGTTAGTTTCATGTTAACAAATAGATTAAGGGCCGTCAAAAACTTTCCTGGAGAAGGGAGCGAAACCAAAAGGCTTTTACAATTGGTATAAGGTTTCAAACTAATCTTTGCCGAAGTGATATGGATCAAACAATTCGTAGTAACGAACTGTAGTAAGGAGCGACCCGGCTCAATAGTAAACGAAACTCTAAAAAAACGGAATTTTGATGCTAAAATATACATCAAAAGAATCAGATTTTCATGCTGATTTTAAATATATAAGTTTCATCAAATTTAGTCTTTGTCATCAAAAGTTACGAGCCTGAAAAAATTTGCCTTATTTTAGAAAATAGAGGAAAACACCCCCTAAAAGTCACAGAATCTTAACGAAAATCACACCATCGCATTCGGCGTATCAGAGAACCCTATAGCAAAATTTCAAAGCTCCTATCTACAAAAATGTGGAATTTCGTATTTTTTTGCCTGAAGACAAATCACGGGTGCGTGTTTATTTGTTTGTTTGTTTTTGTTTTTTTTTCCAGGGGTCATCGTATCGACCAAGTGGTCCTAGAACGTCGCAAGAGGGCTCATTCTAACGGAAATGAAAAGTTCTAGTGCCCTTTTTAAGTGACCAAAAAAATTGGAGGGCACCTACGCCCCCTCCCACGCTCATTTTTTCTCCAAAGTCAACAGATCAAAATTTTGAGATAGCCATTTTGTTCCGCATAGTCAAAAACCATAATAACTATGTCTTTGGGAATGATGTACTCCCCCTCAGTCCCTGGGGGAGGGGCTGCAAGTCACAAACTTCGACCAGTGTTTACATATAATAATGGTTATTGGCAAGTGTACAGTCGTTTTCAGGGGATTTTTTTTTTTAGTTTTGGGGGTGGGGTTGAGGGTAGGGGGCTATGTGGGAGGATCTTTCCTTGGAGAAATATGTCATGAGGGAACAGAAATTCAATGAAAAGGGTGCAGAATTTTCTAAAATTACTATAAAAAAAAACAATGAAAAAATAAACATGGAAAAGTTTTTTTCAATTGAAAGTAAAGAGTAGCATTGAAACTTAAAACGAACAGAGATTATTACGCATATGAGGGGTTATAAAAATACTTTAGCATAAAGAGTGGGGTATTTAGGAGGAGATAAATACCTCGCTCTTTATGTATTTTTAGTAATTTCAACTATTTATTCTACGGCCTTTCTGATTCAGGGGTCATTCTTAAAGTATTGGGACAAGACTTACGATTTATGTATTAACGAGGGTACAAACCCCCTCATATACATAATAAAAATTAAAGAATATAAAAGTTTGTTACGTAAGTTAATTCTTAAGTTACGTATATTTTTTACTAATAAAAAAATTCGTTAAAAATTAAAATTTATAGTTGCCTTTTTATGTAACCGAAAAAAATTGCATGGCAACTAGGCCTCCTTCCCCATCCCTTGTTTCTCAAAATTGTCTGATCAAAACTAAGAGAAAGCCATTTAGCCAAAAAAGGAATTAATATGCAAATTTCATTTTAATAATTTATGTGTGGAGAGCCAAAATCAAACATGCATTAATTCAAAAACGTTCAGAAATTACATAAAAAAAAACTAGTTTTTTTAACTGAAAGTAAGGAGCGACATTAAAACTTAAAACGAACAGAAATTACTCCGTATATGCAATGGGTTGTCCCCTCCACAATCCCTCGCTCATTACGCTAAGTTTTTTCTCTTTGCCACAATTCTGATTTTTAAAACAATTAAAAGCTTTAGCATAAAGAGCGAGGGATTGCGAAGGGGACAACCCGTTTCATGTATGGAGTAATTTCTGTTCGTTTCAAGTTTTAATGTCGCTCCTTACTTTCAGTTAAAAAAACTAGTTTTTTTTATGTAATACTATAAGAATTGATGAGAAAGTGCAATTCACCGGTATAAGGGTAACTGGAACTACTGTTTGAATGAGAAATGCTATAGTCTATAATTGTAGGATAATATATGTAGTTTAAAACCGTCAGGGAACTTTTGGGATTGAAAATGGCCCCAGTAAGTAATGCGATGCTTTGGCCACCACGCTGAGCAGTTGGGTTCTTGTTAAATATCTCGACTCCACCCAAGAAGTGAAGTTAGGTTAATCTTCATGAAATATACCAAAATATAATGAAAATACAATACCTTAGAAACAAAATTACGGAAACTACAGAAGAAAATTGTGGAAAGCAGGCCACACAGAACACATTTTGTTAAATACCTAACTTAACCTAGTCTAATCACCTTTTTTTAGTAAATATTTAATAAGAAATACCTACATCGTTGTTTTTTTTCAATCAGACTAAGCTAATTATAACCTACTGCCGACAGACAACCTGTTTTTTTCTTCAGATTTTACAGATCAAAATTCTTGAGTTGGATCAGGATATTTAACAAGTACCAGCAGTTGGGTTTGAGTGGGGGGTGTACTTAGGAAGTGGGTGAGTGGGGGGGGGCTCATTGGCACCCTTCCTGCCGAGGGGCAAACTCCCGCGCTACTTCTTGCTTTTCGCTACCTTTTCTTGGCTGGATACCTTCTGTTTAGTCTTAGACACGAAGTGCAATAACAGATTTTTCCAAGATACAAAAAGAATAAAAAGACACGTCGTTAAATAATTTTGCGATTCCTTAAACTTTGATTCAAACTCAATTACAAACATATTTCTAAAATATCAAATATTTCAGATACGGAATATTTTTATTCCCATTTTTCAATGCTAATATTTTGTAAAATAATCCATCTGCTATATATAAGTGATTGTATCTGAAAGTTATGAGATACTGATTTGAAACGGTAGTACCAGTTTCTCTGGAGGGTGGAGATCGGATAAATTAGTGGGTTTCTGGGTGTTCACAAGAGAGTATATGTTTTTTTTCGCTTTTTAACTAAAGGTAAGTAGCTTTATCTCGTTGCAGAGATTGTATGCGGTCAATAGGCTTCATTAAAATGTGAATTCATTAAGATGTGGTTTCATTAAGGTTTGTCGTACCAAAAAGTTTTTAATTTTTTTTTTTTTTTTATCAAATAGAAGTTATGTCTTACCAATACCCTGCTTTGTCTTAGGGCTGTAGGATCGAGTCGTGACTTACAAGAAACTTTTTTTGGGATGGAGAGAGTAATGGGACTTCTACAAAACAGTATGTATCACAGCTTTTCTTTGTCGTCCGACACGCCTTTTGGCTAGTTGAATTATAATTATAATATTTCAAACAAGTATAATTTTTGTAATTATGATATTTCAAACAAATATAATTTTTCAAACACAAAATTATTCAATACAAAAGTTCCATTAACATTGTTCTCCCTAAAACTCAATCGGCTTTCGTATAACTATGAAGATTAAGTTGAGTATTTTCAAAAACTTTCTAGAAGGTTTTTTCAAAATTTGTTTTTTTAAGTTTTCCAAAAACTTCTCCAAAACTCCAATTTAAGTATGATTGAGAAAATTCTGACCAATTTAAAAGTTCTGGAAATACCAAAGGATTTTTTCTATACAATATTTCCGAGGTATTAGTATCGATTGGTATATAAAACGCGAAAATTTTCACGCTAATATCTCTTCCAGGTCCTTGTACGATAACAATATCCAGACTTTAAGTAATGGAACCTTTGATACGCTTGAAAGTATCCAGACCTTGTAAGTATGATTTCATATTTTGAATTCCTACCATTTCGTTCTTTCTAGTTTTACTAGATGGCGCGCATATACGTCTTTTTGGAGATTTTTTTGAGGTGACTGAGCATTGAGTTCACTAATTAAGTCATTTTCTAAGCAATTTTTTACATTATACTTTTAGCGCGATAGTACTAAAAAATTCGTGCTTTTTAGTATCTGGTAATACTTCAAATTAACTATTAGCATTTGGGCTTTCTTAAATACAGTCCACGTTTCTTACTGCATACTGCATTCAATTGAAATGACAAGCAATAAATAATTTAAATTTAACGCACTTATTATCACTTGAGGAATAGTCTAATTAGCTTTTCGCAAATAAGCCTTTTTTATACTTAAAAGAGTACATACAATGGGCTTTTGGCTAATAAAATTGAATTCTTCTCCATGTTTCTTTTTTCGGCTAATGTAAAATATAGTAGGAATTATCTAGGCCGATCTCTATAAGAACTTATTTGGACTTAATTAATATTAAAGTACTGCCAAGCATGATTGAAATGCCAAGCGTGATGGAAAAAATTAAGTATAACAGATTCCGTTAAGCACATTGATATACAGTAAAATAAGGAAATTTAAGTTATTGAAATCGTTTTGTGGCACCATAGATGAATAAGATTAATTGCGATAAGCCATGAGAAGCTCGCTCGTTTTTTTTTGTGTCATCACTTATGGCGCCAGACCTCTAAAAAATTAAACCTTAACGTGTCACTGGTCAATGTTTTTGTTTTAATTTTGCTAGGACAAAATTTTGATCTCTGTCTCCCTCACTTTGTTTCCAATATTTCTTTTTTGAAATTAATATCACTGATATTCTTTTTTTCCTTCATAATTAATGCGCATATTGTATATATATATATATATATATATATATATATATATATATATATATATATATATATATATATATATATATATATATATATATATATATATATATATATATATATATATATATATATATATATATATATATATATATATATATTTCTGTATTTATCCAATGAAGAAAGATAATTATTTGAACATTTTAATTTAATTTGTTCATTTAGCCCCGTTTATGTTATAGCCATGGTATTCATATTGCTTCGTATTGAATATTGTATATTTGTGGTACATGACGTAGTATATGATGGCACCCTGAAACCATATTTGCTGCACAAATTATTGCACAAATTGCGCTGCACTATTACACTCCACAAATATGTTGATACCTCAGAATAAACAAATAATGAACTAAGCAACGAATCCACGTGTATAGCATAATGGTATCGTTGACAGGACTTTCCTTCTGTGAATGCAATATCAACACTTGACATGGTATGCATTTGGTGTCCCTTCTTCTCTCCTCAATGGCGCCGAAGCCAATGTAGCTGTTGCCACGTCTAAAGAGCTAACCATAAATTTATACAAGATTTTTTTAAACCACTCTACCTTCTCATTTATAATTGCAATCAAACAAAAATAACTGCTTAGTCTTCTAATTAAGACAGTGGACTAAAAAAAAAAAAAAATTACAGTCTTAGCTATGAGTTTTGCCAGTTATTATTTTTTCATTTCTTTAATTGTTAATTTTATTAGCAGTTAGTAACCGTTTTAAGTAATATGACTTGAACAACACAGACAGGCGTTAAAGTGCACTCTAATCTCTAATATTTTTACTTAAAGGGCTGGTGGGGGATACCCGATCAGTTAGGCTCAAGCAGCGTGAGAGCAGGTACGGCTGATTGGCATGGGAAGTCTAGCGTTTCAACAATAATTGATTTTACGTTAACTTTTAACTTTTTTTTATTATTTTTGGTTTGTTTTGTATTTAATCTTTTAACTACTTTCAATAGTATCTAACTCATTAAATTTTTTTCTTATTCCACATTATTCTATTATTTATAACGCAAATTTGGCAAGTTTGCTTGTGATAATCGTTTCTAAACTAAAATCTAATCTCCTTCTAAACATAAAGGTTCTGAGGAACCAAACCAGGTAGCCACTAGGTAGCCACACTGCAGCAGCATCAAGAATAAGACGACCAAGGTCATTGGTGACATTGACTCTTGACTCTACCTTGACCTTGACTCCACAACTTTGAAAACCTGACAGTACTAACACCTTGTCAGATTTTGTTTTCTAGCCTTGCATCATTTTGGAAATTTTGTATTTTTTCTAGGCTTCGCCTCACTTTTCATGTAAAATCTGAAGGTTTTAACTTCGGATAATCAATTTAATAGCTAACAATATTAATTGTGTACCTTATCCAGGTACTTCCTCACTTCATGCGTTCAGAATGCCAGCACACTTTTTCTTTTAAACTTCTCCGTCCTACCTCCTTTTTTTGCTATATGGATTAATATTCCAGGATTTTCTCTTTTTCAAGTTTTTTTGGGCTTTTGATGCCACGATATAAAAACAAATTTATGACCCCTTTGAAATTCCTGTCATTCAGATTCTCGCACGATAGATTATGTGCCACGCTCTACAGAAACCACTTTCCATTATCCTTCTTTAGTATTCGCTTAACTATGTTACATCTACGAAAATTATGTTTTTGCCTATAATTTTTATATCATCGCCATAAAACTCGCCCGTCATCATTATTTGCAATAATGTTTATAAAAACATTTTTGACAATGGCAAAAGAATTTTAACTGCCTCACCAGACACAATTGATCCAGCAACCGAATATTCATAATGTGTTCAGGGTTGTAAATCTAAAAAAACCTATTTTAATCCCCGTAAAACCCTATAGGGTTTGTTTTATGTGCGTGCCCTTGTTTTTTTTTTATCGTTGAATTGCAATTTTATTGTGTTTGATTCTGTTGATACGGTTTCATTGTTCACCTTAGTGTGCGGAATGTTTGACTTCTCTTCTAAGGTGATATATGTCTTTTAAAGAGCGTTAATAACGATTTAGTGACATGTTCGCTAAATTTAGGTTTAAGCAAACTCTGAGCTCGCATTCCAAATGATGTAATTTGAATTTCTTCTCGTCAGTTGAATACTATGTATTTGTCTTAGTTTTTTAAATGCTTATTTTTATTTATATATATCCTGCAAATGAAAATTGAAAATTATTCTCTGGAGTAGTGAAAAATAGAAAACAAAAAATTAACGTAACAATATCATTACCGACATATATTACACAACACACACCATCAAGTGCTGATAGTGCGATAAAAGAATTTTTGAAACACGGTGATTGCGAGGCTAGACATAGATTACTGAAGCTGGAACTTGCTGAGAAGTTTGAAATGAAGTCTGAAGTTTGAAGATGTACATGAAATAGAAATAGACATTTTTGAATATTTAAGAAAAAAAGATAATTAATAACCTCTTTAAAAACCTCTTGTGTTTAACGTATGTTCAATTTTTATTCCATTTTTCAGTACAAGATAACTCACTTCAGTTCCTGTTAAGGTTGGGTTTTTAGTTCATTTTGAATTGTTCAGATTGTTTCATTGTTTGTATTGTTTGATAGACTAGGAAAACAATTTATAAATGATTTTTAAGCTGTGCCTTGTCAAATTCCGCTATCAATCTTTGAATGTGTTTCAAAGCATTTCAAAACTATTATGAAGCTTCTTGTGAAAGATTCTTATTTTCCAAATTTACTGTTGGAATGCAGATCTGAACAGCAAAGAGCTTAATAAATGTAGATATAAACAGTCTGAGCTTGCTTTCAAAAGGAATTTTAAATTTTTTGTTGTCAATTTAATTGAATAAAAGATATTTGGCCATATTTTTCAACTGAAAACCTTATTAAATATGATATTTTTTACAGGTTAATTATTGTTTCTTTAATTAATTCCTTTTATAATTTTTTTGTGCGAGAAACATATCCTTAAAACAAGAAGCTGACGCCCGTCAAAAACCATCATGAGTAACACATGTATGTAGTTTTCCATCTGTTTATAAATTCAAGACAACTCTTTTCAGATTCTTTATACAATTTAGAGAATTATAGGTTTAATTTATTTAAGTTATACAGATGAAAATAATCATTTGATACTAAAAATCTTGAGTCTTAAAATATACTGCATTTACAAACTCCATTAAAAAATATGCCCATTTTCCCACAAGTTCAGACACACAAAATTTTGGGAGGGGAGCAAGCCTGAAAAACATTTTCAGGGATAGGAGAAAGGCAGTGGTTTTCAAAAACGTCTTCTTTGAGAGAAGTGATGTTGTACTTGTTCTGTTGTGTTTGGTCTTTCTGGATGAGTAAAGGTACGTGGGCTTACGAAGTTTTTGCTATACTCCATGAAATCTGAGTTTTTCTGAGGTTAATTTTACAAATTCCATTAAACAAAGGATTGATAAAATACAAATAGTAGATTGTTTGCTTGTTTTAGCTATAATGCACCAATTTTTTGAAAAGAACGGTCAGAATGTCTTGGCGTTTGATTGACCACATAGGTCTCCTTTTTATTTTCCTTTTTCTTCCTTTTTATTTCTTATTTATGTATACCACACAGAAAAAAGTGTCTTCAGAAACACATATATACTTCCAATACTCTTTAACAAGATATGTACTTTTCCTAGTATACATGCTTACAAATATATACATGCTCTAGTATACATGCTCTGCCCTTACAAAGTCCATTAAAAAATATGCCCATTTTCCCACAAGTTCACACACACAAAATTTTGGGAGGGGAGCAAGCCTGAAAAACATTTTCAGGGATAGGAGAAAGGCAGAGGTTTTCAAAAAACGTCTTCTTTGAGAAAAGTGATGTTGTACTTGTTCTGTTGTGTTTGGTCTTTCTAGATGAGTAAGGGTGCGGGGACTTACGAAGTTTTTGTAGATTGTTTGCTTGTTTTAGCTATAATGCACCATTTTTTTGAAAAGAACGGTCAGAATGTCTTAGCGTTTGATTGACCACATAGGTTTCAGGAAAAACCGTTTTTTTTCGGAGTTTGGTATTAATCATTTTCTCTGGAGATTGCCCTTTGTGGTTTAAAAGACAAACAGAGGCTTTGACGCTGAAACCTAAAATTATTTAAAAAGTGGGCTTGGTTAGATTACCATCTGAAAATTGCATTCATAAATTATGTAAGATGTTGTTCAAGATTTAAGTGTTTAAATCTCAGTAAAAACTACCTGATTTTGATCTACTCACAAATTTTAATTTGGTCTTAAAGTGCAAGAAAATTGTGAACATTATGGCTTCTTAATGTTCTTTGTGTCCATGTATTCCCTTGTATATGTGATTTAAGGATCTATTAAATGTCTTTCTTTTTGTAAATGACATACATTGGTACCTACAAATTTATTTATTATAAGAGATGAAAAGCGTAAAAAGTTGATTGTTTAATGACGTTATTTTTACTTAAAACGACAAGAATTCTCTAATCGCATTGGAGAGGAAGTAGGGCAGAATAATATCCAGTCTATCTTGTTTGTGGATACCCTCTAAGCATTCGTCAAGTTTTGTTTTACTTTAATAAAAATTCGCATGTTTTTTTCAAAAAAGACTTCTTGCACATAAGTTCTTTTTTTTAAGCTTAGTTCTTCCAAAAAGGATTATTCCAGTTTAAAGGGTTTAAAAGAGTAGATAAAAGAGAGGGGTTTTCTTTCAAAAAATCAGAAATATTAACATTGAAATACAGTTGTTTATATTTTGACCCCGCCCCCAAGTAACAGAAGTGGCTTCACTTTATAACAAAATAAAATCCCAATTAATATTGGAATAAATTTTTCGTAATTGCTTAGAAATTTTCTCATGAGAAGTACAACCAGAAAACAGCAATATTTCTTAAGGAATAAAAATGCTTCGTGCAAGAAATTTGTCTGTTTCATATAGGAAAAACGCTACAGAAAAGCATAAAGATAAATTTTGCCTAAAATAAGTAAAAATAAACATAAATATATTAATTAAATAATGAATAATGAGCTTAATAAATTATGTTTTTCTAGGCACTTAGCCCGAAATCCATTCCAATGTGACTGTGCGCTGACATGGCTTTCTGACTACCTCCATAAAAATCCTGTTGAAACGAGTGGTGTTCGATGCCACACCCCAAGGAAAATGCAAAAGAAAAGGATATCTGTTTTAAGAGAACTGCGACCCAAATGTACAGGTATTAATTTAGGGTTTGTGTCTTACTCAGTATCTTATAGTTGTCTAATCGTTTTGATTGAGATTCCCAATTCCTTGTTTGTCATATATTCCTCACTCCTTCTCTTACATTTATTTTTTTGCTTGTTTTGTGCAAAATGCTGCTCTTGGGATTGAAAAGAGCAGGGGGAGGAGGAGGGGCTAGTAAAAAATCAAGTGATAGGTGAATTAAAAAAAAATAGATGTGAGGCAATATGTAAGAAATTAAGGTTATTTTTGGGGTATGACGAAGGGCAGGACCAGTTGGTAAGTCTTTAAAAATAATAGTTTAGGTTCAAAATACCTGTATTTTTCCACAAAACATATTTATCCTGAATCAATTTCATGAAAGATCTTTTTTTCTTATACCTTTTTTTATTGTGTGCCAAGAATTATTCACCCTTTTTTCCTTTCACCTTTTTCTAATTTCTATTCTCCCCTGTCTTTATTCGTTCTCTTCCACTTTCTCTTTTTGTTTTCTCCCCCCCTCTCTATGGGGTAAGTTCAGCTAAATGTGTTTACCGATAGATATGGACAAATCGATTAAATAATGTAAAAATATTTAAGAACAATAAATATATTAGTGATATTTGCTTGAGTTAGGCACTTACAGAGGATGGAGAGGTCTCTGGACCCACCTCCCTTGGAATTTCATAATTTTAGCGACCATTCAGTAATTACGTATAATTTTTTTTTAAGTCTACTGGTATCTAAACAAATTGGGATACTCCCCTGAAGGTCCCCCACTGCGGAATAAATGTCTGCGTAGAGGCCTGAATAAAAGCAGAAAAAAGTATCCTTGAATTTAACTAGAGTGTTTCCATGATCATGGTAAACTGCATAAAACTAGCAATATTGCTTTTATGAAGAATCTGATTTTACGATTGACGCATAAAGTCAAGAAAGTTTCCAGGAAAACTTAAGAAAGTTTTCCATAAGAACCTGAAAAAGGAACAATTTATTTTTACTATGCATCTAAGAAAAGCTCTATATCTAGAAAGCTTCTAAAACAAACTGTCTCTTCCCAATTTATTTTTATTTATCGTCAATGTCCCCTTATTAAGTCTCCTCTTTTAATAAAGTTAATTCAGAAAAACATTGATAAGTTTGTTATACCAACAAAAGATTCAACCCGAAAAAAAGTACTAAATCCTTAACAGAATAAATTTTTTATAAGCCATTAAGACTCTGGAAAAACATAAAATATAATATCATGGCATACTTTTTAAGGGCTGGACAAAAAACACCGTTTTCAAGCTAACAATGGCTATATCTTTTCAATACAGGCATATTTACTGTAAGATTTGGACTTCAAAGATTATCGCATATTTGAACTTCTCACCAGCCTTTAAGCCAGTGTAAAAATATAGAATGTGCTTGATAATATTGGGACACCCTTCTTGTGTGCTAATAATGGCTTTATCTTTTCAAGTAGGTGTATTTGGTGCAAGCTTTGAACATATGTTTAAAGATTACCGCTCACAAATTCTCTTTTCAAAGTTCATGTTTCAAAAATTTAAAATACTTGCCAAGAAAATGCTGACTTTACTGTAAAAAAGGGTCCAGCTTATCTTTCGTGCACGTTCATTCTTAAATCAGTTAAATAAAATGCCATGTCTGTCTAGTACTTAGTGTCAATAAAAACGTCTCCCAAAAACGGAAAAAAAGTCTTTTTGCCCAATTTTAGTCTTTTTATATTGTTCAGCAGACATCCATATTATCTGACAATTGTTTCTTTGAAATAGCGTATTAAATAATTCGATTTAGAAAATAAAGAGCATAAACTTCCTTAGTGAAGGTTTTAAAATACTTTATAGTTGTCAGGTTTGTGTTTGTGTTTGTGTCAATTTGTGTTTGTTTTCTTTTTTGTTTGTTTTTATTTTCTCTACGCAGTCTGTTTCTTATGTTAGAAAGTGATTTTCAAAGTTTTATAAAAAGAACCAAGAATACTATAGCCTACGTAACAAACTATATAAATTCCCTTTTTTATAACTTGTTTTTTCCATAATTTAAAGTTCTATTTAAAAATTGTTTCACTTCAAGTATAGCACTTTTGGTGTAATATACTGGATGAAGTTACTCTTGCTGTTGTTTAATTTTTCTTTTATTATTTATGTCTTTTCAATTGCTTTATTATTTTCTTTAGATGTTCTTTCATCAAGTTCATGTTTATTATTTTCTTTTTTATCATAATCCACAACACCTTCATTTAATCGATAAACTATTGATTCAGTTCAACTAAATACTTAAATAACAGGCTCAAGATTACTTTAGTTTTGAACCCTGTGCTCAAAATGTCACGGTAGATGGATCAGTGTTGTCAAATATGCCCTCTACTCTTCCTAAGACTCCGTCAAATTATATAACTTGCTTGATAATATCCCATCACTTGTTATAAGGGCTGGGGAATAGGGTTTTCCAAGCTAAAAATGGCAATATTCTGAACAATTTTTTGACAAAGAAATTTCTTTTTCTAGATTAGCGCTCATTTTAGTGTTTGTTAAGCTAAAATTTTCAAGTTTAGAGTTTGACCATCGAGTTTTTAAGTTTGAAGTGAAAATCAAATTTTGAATTTGAAATTTTTTGTTCTAAGTTTGTTGCTGTTATTATCATAATTTAATGTATGACGGTTTCTAAATTACAAGTTAGAATTCGTTATATTACTCTATGACGTATTTGATGGAAAAATACTTTCTTGAAGAACTAATTTTAACTGATCCAGTGTTGCCGCTGTGGGACTGATCTCAGCTTGGTCATTGCTGAGACCCAGAGCTCGACCTCAGCTGCAGCAATGCATTGCAGGTATCGGAATTTGATTTAAGTATTAGGATTATGCGAAAGTGTCTCCGTAAGAATCCAACAAGAAAAAGAGGAAGAAGTAAACTTTTAATATTTGGCAATTAACATATTATAACAAATGTATTATATATATATATATATATATATATATATATATATATATATATATATATATATATATATATATATATATATATATACTAGCTTTTGGGGGGGCACTTCGCGCTCCCCCCAAAGCTCCCCCGCGCGCGGAAGTCGTTACGCGCCATATTAGTTACGCGCCATTGTAGTTGTGTCCCTATGTCCCACCTGTGAATATATATCGAACAGTTCGTGGTAACGAACTGTAGTAAGGAGCGACCCGGCTCAATAGTAACCAAAACTCTAAAAAATGGAATTTTGATACCAATACCTACATCAAAAGAATCGCATTTTAATGCTGATTTTAAATATATAAGTTTCATCAAGTTTAGTCTCACCCATCAAAAGTTACGAGCCTGAGAAAATTTGCTTTATTTTAGAAAATAGGGGGAAACGCCCCCTAGAAGTCATAGAATCTTAACGAAAATCACACCATCAGATTCAGCGTATCAGAGAACCCTACTGTAGAAGTTTCAAGCTCCTATCTACAAAAATGTGGAATTTTGTATTTTTTGCCAGAAGGCAGATCACGGATGCGTGTTTATTTGTTTTTTTTTTCCCCAGGGGTGATCGTATCGACCCAGTTGTCCTAGAATGTTGCAAGAGGGCTTATTCTAACGGAAATGAAAAGTTCTAGTGCCCTTTTTAAGTGACCAAAAAAATTGGAGGGCACCTAGGCCCCCTCCCACGCTAATTATTTTGCCAAAGTCAACAGATCAAAATTCTGAGATAGCCATTTTATTCAGCGTAGTCGAAAAACCTTATAACTATGTCTTTGAGTACGACTTACTCCCCCACAGTCCCTATGGGAGGGGCAACAAGTTACAAACTTTGACCAATGCTTACATATAGTAATGGTTATTGGGAAGTATACAGGCGTTTTCAGGCGGATTTTTTGTTGGGGGAGGGGTTGAGAAGAGGGGGATATGCTGGGGGATCTTTCCATCGATAATTTGTCATGGGGGAAGAAAATCTCCATGAAGGGAACGCAGGATTTACTAGCATTATTTAAAAACACAATGAAAAAATAAATATGAAAAAATCTTTCAGCTGGAAGTAAGGAACAGCATTAAAACTTAAAACAAACATAAATTATTACCCATTTGAGGGGCTCACCTCCTCCTAATACCTCGCTCTTTACGTTAAAGTATTTTTAGTAATTTCAACTATTTATTCTACGGCTTTTGTGATTCTGGGGTCATTCTTAATGAATTGGGACAAAATTTAAGCTTTAGTGTAAAGAGCGAGGATCTGACAAGGGGGCGAACCCCCTCATATATGTAATAAAAATATGAGAATACAAAAGTTCTTTACGTAAGCTAATTTATAAGTTAAGTAAATCTTTTACTAATAAAAATATTCGTAAAAAATTAGAAGTTCTAGTTGCCTTTTTAATTAACCAAAAAATCGGAGGGCAACTAGGCTTCCTCCCCCGCTCTTTTTTTCTCAAAATCATTCGATCAAAATTACGAGAAAGCCATTTAGCCAAAAAAAAGATGGATATTTCGTTTTAATTATTCCTCTGCGGAGAGCCAAAATCAAAACATGCATTGATTCAAAAACGTTCAGAAATTAAATAAAAAAAACAAGTTTATTTAACTGAAAGTAAGGAGCGACATTAAAACTTAAAACGAACAGAAATTACTTCGTATATGAAAGAGGCTGCTTCTTCATCAACGCCCCGCTCTTTACGCTAAAGTTTTTTACTGTTTTAAAAAGAAGAATTGACAGACAGAGCCAAACTTTAGCGTAAAGAGCGGGGCGTTGATGAAGAAGCAGCCTCTTTCATATACGAAGTAATTTCTGTTCGTTTTAAGTTTTAATGTCGCTCCTTACTTTCCGTTAAAAAAACTTGTTTTTTCATTTATATATATCTCATGATTCTAATGATTGCCCTTGAGCTTTGTTGATGGTGATTGCTAATTGAACATTCCCTGTGTCCCCGTCGTCGTTTATATATCCCCCTGTGCCCCCGGCGTCCCCGTTGTAGTTCTGTCCCTGTGTCCCGGTCGTCATTTATATTCCCTGTGTCCCGGTCGTCATTTGTATCCCGGTGTCCCGGTCTGTATATACATTCGGTTTTTTAGTTTTGTTTTTCTCCTTTATTTTTCATTTTTCTTTTTTTTCTTTTTTAGTTATTTTAGTTTTTAGTTTCTTTAGTTTTTTTATTAGTTTTAATTTTTTTTTCTTTTTAGTTTTTTTGTAGTTTTTACCTTTTTTTTTTAGTTTTTTTAGTTTTTTTTTTTACTTATGTCCTGGTCGTCCTTTATACTCCCTGTATCCCGGTCGTCATTTGTGTCCCGGTGCTTTGTTGATGGCGATTGCTAATCGAACATTCCTTGTGTCCCGGTCGCTTTCTCTTTGAGTGTCGTCATTTATATTCCCTATGTGCCGGTGTCCCGGTCGTCATTTGTGCCCCGATGTCCCGGTCTGTAATTTCGTCAGTCGAAAACATAACGTCAGTCGACACACAAACATGACGTCACTCGACAGACACACACACACACAGACAACTAATTTATATATATATATATATATATATATATATATATATATATATATATATATATATATAAGGTAAAGGATACGGCATTAGACTTTACAGTCCCTACCGGTGGTGCTGATCTCCGTTTCTTGGCCCTTCAGCCAGGAAGTGCAATGGGGGGTTGGGGGCCAACCATCCTGTGCTTTCGCACACCCTTCCTGTTTAACTTCCCCAGATTTCTCCAGGTACCCATTTAAAGCTGGGTCGACTCTGGCTAAGCTTACAGAGTTACGCCACTGACATTTATATATATATATATATATATATATATATATATATATATATATATATATATATATATATATGTATATATATATATACATATATATATGTATACTAGCTGTTGGGGTGGCGCTTCGCGCCACCCCAACACCTAGTTGGTGGGGCGCTTCGCGCCCCCCCAAGCCCCCCCGCGCGCGTAAGTCGTTACGCGCCATATTAGTTACGCGCCATTGTAGTTGTGTCCCTGTGTCCCACCTGTGAATATAGATAGATTTATATATGTGTTTCAAACTACGTAAAAATTGCGAATATACAACATTCTTGGCTTTCCCATTGTCTGTCCATATACAAAGCCGTATGTACTAATAATGACGTCATATGCAAACGCTCTTTTTACAAACAAACAAACATGCATACACACAACTCGTTTTTATATAGATAGATAGATAGATAGATACAATACAAATTAACTACGTAAAACTTGTGAATATACAACAGTCTTCGCTGTCCCATTGTCTGTGCGTATAAATAGATTGTCAGGTTTACCGACCCTCAAAGATGCAACATACAATTGTACATTGGTAAAGCAATCTGTATTAAGATCTATACCGCATTTTTCTAGTGATTGCCCTTGAGCTTTGTTGATGGTGGTTGCAAATGCTAATCGAATTGGGAATTGCAATCTTTTAAATTGAAAAAGCAGATCCGTTGGAATCATGGGAATGCGAGGAATAAGAACAGCCTCACCCTCATAAGGCCCTATCAAGATTGTGGCATCTATTAGGTTTTCCATTGTTTTTTTTTTACGGCAAGTCGCGTGCCATTGCAAAGCTTTGGTGGGTTGATATTTCTTAAAAGTATTATTGGTACGCCTATTTTTAGTTGTAGCAGGTGTGGTGGACACCCTGAAGGATCTATGGAATTTAAAAATTCAGATGGATAATTAACCGCTTCATTTGGTTCCGAAATACAAATTAACTGCGTAAAACTTGCGAATATACAACATTCTTCGCTGTCCAATTCTCGCTGCATATAAATAGATTGTCAGGTTTACCGACCCTCGAACATGCAACGTACAATTGTCCATGGGAAAAACAATCAGTATTAAGATCAATACCACATTTTTCTAATGATTGACCTTGAGCTTTGTTAATGGTGATTGCAAATGCTAATCGAATTGGGAATTGCAATCTTTTAAATTGAAAAGGCAGATCTGTTGGAATCATGGGAATGCGAGGAATAAGAACAGCCTCACCCTCAAAAGGCCCTGTCAGGATTGTGGCCTCTATTAGTTTTTCCATTGTTTTTTTTTACGGCAAGTCGAGTGCCATTGCAAAGCTTTGGTGGGTTTATATTTCTTAAAAGTATTATTGGTACGCCTATTTTTAGTTGTAGCACGTGTGGTGGAAACCCTGAAAGATCTATGGAATTTAAAAATTCAGATGGATAATTAACCGCTTCATTTGGTTCCAAAACTGTGTCGACTGACTTGTAAAGGACTGCCTGGTCTTGAATCTTGGTCAAAACAATATTGTTGATTTCGTGGACGTCTATATTTTTGGGTGCGAGAATCGCTCTTTCACTTAGCCATTTATTATTTTTATAATTTTTTAGAATATTCGGAAATACTTTTTCAATCAATTCATTTTTGGACGTCACTAAATTACAGAAATCAGCAGGTAGTTGTATACGTCCTGAAATTGAGTCTACTGGGAGCTTTCCGTTTCCCATTGCCAGCAATTGATCTGAAAATATTTGACCAGAGTCATCGTTTTGCAATCGGACACGCATATTTGTAGTTAATTTTAATGTTTTTACGTGTGCCCATAAATTAGAATTTTTCAGGCAAGCATTCATTTCGTCTGCAGGAGTTGATCTAGGTATTATAGGTAATGTAAGCCTGTTTCCCTGCTGGTCTTTTGATTCCTCGGCACGCCTTCTTTTTTCACTTTCTCTTTTAGCAGCAAGTCTGCTTTCGCGTTGCTCTGGTAGTTCCTCGGCACGCTTTCTTTTCTGACTTTCTCTATCAGCAGCAAGTTTTTTGGCATAGACTCTTTGAGCATCTTCATCAGTCATTGTAAACTTAAACATTAATAGAATTCTACGCGAACATATGTCTTATATAACTTGAATGACGTCACCTTCAAAGCAAAAATGATGGCAACTAATTTCATGACGTCAGCCGAAACATGACGTCACCTGATCCACAGATCCACAGATCCACAGACAACTTATTTTTATATATATAGATATATATATTATATATATATTATATATATATATATATATATTATATATATATATATATATATATATATATATATATATATATATATATATATATATATATATATATATATATATATATATATATATATATATAGTCCGTAATTTCTCTTTTAGTGTCCCGGTCGTCATTTGTGTCCCGGTCTGTAATTTCGTCAGTCGACAAACATGACGTCAGTCGACAGACACACATTATACTATATATTATATTATACTATACATTATTTATATTTATTTTGGTGTGATTTATCTGATGGTGTGATTTTCGTTAAGATTCTATGACTTTTAGGGGGTGTTTCCCCCTATTTCCTAAAATAACGCAAATTTTCTCAGGCTCGTAACTTTCGATGGGTAAGACTAAACTTGATGAAACTTATATATTTAAAAATCAAAAGCTACGAGATACATAATAAGTATCTAAAGATGAAAATAGCAGGTAATTACCAGGGATATATTATCAGGTGAGTGTGCTATGAAAACCTTAAATATTGAAAAAAAGAAGCAGAGAATAACAAATCTATATAAAATTTAAAATAAAAAATAGAAATTATGCTAAACAGAATACTTTACTTTAAATAACTTTTTGTAAAGACAGTAATTATACGAAAAAGAAATGATTTACGTTATTTAGGCTAAGCATTACAACATTATCTGACTGTGTGTTCTCCTTCTTAAAATTCTGGCTAATATGAAAACTTAAAAAAAAGTAATTATCATTGTTTTTAATGATAATACATACATTATTTTTTCGTAAAATTATGTGCCATCACCTCCTTATGCCTAAGGTTAGAAAACAGAGTGATTACCCTCAAAATTTACTAGAACTGGCACTTTGTGGCATCTACCACACTCCAGCTTCACAGGCTGGGTCTATAGTCCTACTTTGTTGATTTCCTCAGTTTATCAACATCTTGATAGTGGTTTCACATTGGCTAATTAGCCCTATCCCACTAGTTTACTTAAGGTCTGTAAGAATATAAGCTTGATTCTAATTGGTGATTCTTTTTAGATGGCCAATCATAGCCTATTTTATATCTTTGCGTTACGAAATGGCTACGTGAAACAGCTAAAATTCAAAATTATGCAATGAAAATTACATATTTTCTTTCTTTTGCCAGGTGAAGAATATCGATATAGCCAATCTCGAATATCGATATAGCCAATATCGAATATCGATATGGGCAATCATAGCCTATTATATCTTTACGTTACAAAATGGCAACGTGAAACAGCTAAAATTCAAAATTATGCAATGAAAATTACATATTTTCTTTCTTTTGCCAGGTGAAGAATATCGATATAGTTCTTGTCTTGAAGATCTGCCATGCCCAAAGAGCTGCACTTGTGAAGGCACAACTGTGGATTGTTCGAGCAGAGGCTTCAAAGAATTTCCTCGGGACGTTCCTCCATACACAACGGAACTGTAATATTTTTATCATTAGTTTTTTAGGCAGCAAAGCATATTATAAAGAAGAAAAAATAGTTGTTTTTCTCAGAATAATAAACTTAATCGAAGAAATAATTTAAACATAATATAATAAGTAGATCTAATAAAATTCCGCTAAATCATGCAGCGCTATGGATGAACTTTTTATGCCCCGACTTGAAAATACTTTAAGGACTAACAGAATTTTAGGAGCCTTGGTTGATGAGAAGGAAAATATGATAGTTCGTTTATGATCTTCAACTATAAAAACTTTATTGCACAGGCCGTGTTTTTTTCTTTTGAAATCGATTTTTTCTGAATCGATCTTTTTCGATTGAATCGATTTTTTTCTGAATTCATAAACTTTGAAATCGATTTTTTTCTGAATCGATCTTTTTCGATTGAATTGATTTTTTTCTGAATTCATAAACTTTTATGTGTTAATAAAAAATTCGTTAGAAAGTTTCTGAAAAGAAAATCTGGGAAATAGTCATTTTTTTTTATGAAAAGTAGGAATGCTGTGAGATTTTGTTGATGTCGAGAACATGGAAGAAATTAAATCTGAAAATTGTTGTTATGTGTTAATGCACCAAAAACAAGAAGAAACAATAGAGAATTTCTCAAGACAGTGGGAAAACTGTCCTACTGTCTTGAGAAACTCCCTATTGTTTCTTCTTGTTTCTGGTGTTTGTGATGGAAAGGCAGTGTAGGCAGAGTTGCTATTTACGTGTTAATGCTCATTATCTTCTTATATCTTATAGGCTTATAGACTTTTATCTTGTAGGCTTTATATCTTCTCCGTAACAATAAGAGAAAAAGTGGATTTGAACTCTCGTTAAATAAATCGAATTAACATGAATATTATGATAAAACAAATAAGACAATATGGAGGATTGAATGCAAGGCCTTATCCAGGATTTTCGTTAAGGGGGGGATACAAAAAAAACTTTACAAAACACATCGGAATGTGTGTATATGCATTTTTGCTACTTTTTTACTAGTCAGATATTTTTCGGGGGGGGGGGGGGTTGACCCAGTAACTGTCCAGGATAAAACCTTAATTAAATGTAGTTAATACTACCCCCTCTCACACCCAAAAGAGGACTCTAGTGTTGTTTTAGCTCTACTTCTCTGCAGGTTTTTCATATAGATTATGACTTTATTATATAATTTTTATATAGTTATTATATAATTAGTAATTTATTATATAATTAGGTTATTCATATAATTTTTATTCATGTGGCTTATATAATTCTTCATATAATTGGTTATTCATAAACAAAATTCCAGAATAAGTAAGAAAATTTAATAACATCTTTGGACTAGGGCTTGATTGGGCCTGATATTGTCCATTCATGATAATTTCTTTTTATTGTTTTGCCTTCAGTTAATTTCTCCGTATTTTTTTCTTGCTCTTTTCTCAGGTGTAGTTCTAGCCGATTTTTCACCCGCTCTTTCCGAGACGTTATCTCTCATTTAATAGTCTATTCTTCTCTTTATTGTATTTTTTCTTACGTCATTTGAAGGAATTTAAATCATGTCAACCTGCTACATAACCATTTTTTTAAGCCAAGTAAATTGGCTTAATTTTGTAATTAAGTAATTAATTAAGTAATTAATTAATTAACTAATTTTGTAATTAAGTTTATTGGCTCAATTTAATAATTAATTTTAATTATTGTAAATTTGAAGTTCAGCCTGGATGGACATAATGCAGCCTTGTTATGATAATTTGTTTTTAATAATTTTGCTTAAGTGATATTCTTCTTAGTTTGTTTTTTACTCCTTTTTTCCGAGGTTTAGCTCCAGTTCATTTTCCATAAAGCATCGCAAAACCAAGAGTGAAGTTTTTCCACCGTAATTTAGCTTTTCCCCTTTGCCTTTTATGATAGTGGGATACCTCTACTGCAGAGCCGATAGCGGAGCATTTCTACTATATACTCAATATTGAAGACGGCAATTCAGTTTCGAAAATATTAACATATTTGTATTCACTTAAAATGATAAATTCGGTAAATGATTCTCTGCTGATGTCTTCTTTAATACTACTATATAATTATCTAGGCAGTTCATAGACGATATTGCCTTTCCATTTATGAACAAGGCCGTATCCACGGGGGAGGGGGCTCATGTTATGAACGCCCCTGACGAAACTTTAGTCCGAATCTTAAAAACCCAATAAAAAAGCATATAAACAAATTTTTGATGCGTTTTTAAATTTTTTGTAACCCTCCCCCCAAGGAAAATACCCCCTCCCCCCGAACAAAAATTCTGGATGGTCTTTTGTTATAAATATACTGAAATAAAAATATATAAGCTATGGGTCAAACTTTTAATTAAGCTATTGGAAATATATATATATATATATATATATATATATATATATATATATATATATATATATATATATATATATATATATATATATATACATATATATATATATATATATATATATATATATATATATATGTATATATATATATATATATATATATATATATATATATATATATATATATATATATATATATATGTATATCTATATATATATATATATATATATATATATATATATATATATATATATATATATATATATATATATATATATATATATATATATATTATATATGTATATATATATATATATATATATATATATATATATATATATATATATATATATATATATATATATATATATATATATATATATATGTATATATATATATATATATATATATATATATGTATATATATATATATATATATATATATATATATATATATATATATATATATATATATATATATATATATATATATATATATGGAAAAGCTCGAAAATTTTAGTTTCACATCCGCAAAGCCTTTATCCACGAAAAAGAAAACATCTCTTTATGTTATTGTATGTTTTAGCATATAAAGTGGTAAACAGCAACTTCAGTCCTTGTTTGTGTATATTAAACGAAAGCAGGTCTGGAAATTAAAAAAAAGCTGTTTTATAGAAGATATTAAGGTCCTCCCCCTAAAAATGGGAAGATTCGTCGGAATTTATCTCTTGAAAAATACAGCCGCTTAAATACTGCAGGGGTTCCGCACCCCTCTTCAGTAGCACCTTGAGATGGACGCAATATTCACATTTTGATTTTGATTTTCTTCCGATTTTGATCATTTTTAGGTCTGACTTTTGTTGTCAGCCACCATTGCTATTTACTAAAGCATGTCCTCGTAGTAACTGAAACCCAAAAAAAAAGGAAGACAAACTGCAAAACGGTCAAAATCAGAATTTTTCAATATCATTTTTCATTACTTATCATTATCATTTATTGTTTTTGTCACTATCGTTTAATCAGTCTTGTCTCATTAGCCTCGTTTTACATTAACATAATAATCAAACAGTTCGTGGTAACGAACTGTAGTAAGGAGCGACCCGGCTCAATAGTAGCCAAAACTCTAAAGGATGGAATTTTGATACCAATAGTTACATCAAAAGAATCGCATTTTAATGCTGATTTTAAATATATAAGTTTCATCAATATTACCTCTTACCCATCAAAAGTTACGAGCCTGAAAAAATTTGCCTCATTTTAGAAAATAGGGGGAAACACCCCCTAAAAGTCATACAATCTTAACGAAGATCACACCATCAGATTCAGCGTATCAGAGAACCTTGTTGTAGAAGTTTCAAGCTCCTATCTACAAAAATGTGGAATTTCGCATTTTTTGCCAGAAGACAAATCACGGATGCGTGTTTATTTGTTTTTTTGTTTGTTTTTTTCCCCAGGGGTGATCGTATCGACTCGGTGGTCCTAGAATGTCGCAAGAGGGCTCATTCTAACGGAAAATTAAAAGTTCTAGTCCCTTTTTAAGTGACAAAAAAATTGGAGGGCACCTAGGCCCTCTCCCATGCTCATTTTCCCCCAAAGTCACCGGATCGAAATTCTGAGATAGCCATTTTATTCACCATAGTCGAAAAACCTAATAACTATGTCTTCGGGGATGACTTACTCCCCCACAGTCCCCGTGATTCTTAAAATCTTCCGATTAAAACTATGAGAAAGCCATTTAGCCAAAAAAAATTAATATGCAAATTTCGTTTTAATGATTGATGTGCGGAGAGCCAAGATCAAAACATGCATTAATTCAAAAACATCCAGAAATTAGATAAAAAAACAGGTTTTTTAAATGAAAGTAAGGAGCGACATTAAAGCTTAGCCTAAAACGAACAGAAATTACTCCGTATATGAAAGGGGCTTTTTCTCCTCAATGCATCGCTCTTTACGCAGAAGTTTTTTACTGTTTTAAAAAGTAGAGTTAAGAGAAAGAGTCAAACCTTAGCGTAAAGAGCGGGGCGTTGAGGAGAAAAAGCCCCTTTCATATACGGAGTAATTTCTGTTCGTTTTAAGTTTTAATGTCGCTCCTTACTTTCATTTAAAAAAAACTGTTTTTTTATTTAATCTGTACCAAAAGTCGTCCAAGATCAACTCCTGAAACAGGAGGAATTATTTGCGCTCAAAAACTGAAAACAAAAACAAATCAAGCTTGTGCAAACATAGTGCTAACGGCATAGCCTATCAACACTGCCGCATTAAGTAGCCGCAGTACTTCCGCTCCTATATTAAGGGCTTAAGGTCCTTTAGCTGTCTTTAAAAACATCCCTGCTTTTTTGATAAAAACAATCTCACAGAAAAGACAGTTCCTGCCGATGTCAACAAAATAAATACTGAATGAAGATAAAGCTTTATTTATAACAAGCAGAAATACAAACTTTTCTTCCTCTCAACAAGGACATTAGGGTCCTTAAATCTAAAACGCCGGGAACAATTCCAAAAGTTTGTCCTTAAATTGAAAGTAATGAACTGGAAGTTAATGTGGTCCAATGCTCTGCGATAAAACGAAAGAGAAAAGTTACTATCCCATTTAGAGCAATTTTATTCAATAACGAGAAAGGCTTTTTATCTGTCCTGTCTTTTTATAATTTTGATTCTTATTTTTTTATTATAACTTTGTCATTTAAGATGTACATTTTGCTCCATACCTTTATTAGCTATTTCAGTTACAAATTGGTATTTAATTTTCGTTTTTTTTTATTAAAAGTAATCAATTTTCTTCAGAAATATAATTTTTTTTAGAGTATTGTTTTCACTCACTGCTACCGCTCAAATGCGAAAAGTTAGATACCAGGGGCTTCAGATGTTGGAGGGAGCTAAAAATTATCAGCTCTGAAATAAATTCAGACCTTTTTTAGCCCTCAAAACATGAAAAATAATAAGAGGAACTAAGAAAAGGAACCACACGAATACAAAAAATTGTTTTCTGTATACTACGGCTGTAGTATGGAACTATTCTATAATTTAATGATCTTAATGAAATTGTAAACATTTTTTTATTGTTTCTTATATAATACTAGTTATTGCATGTAATAATAATCATTACAATATTAATAATAATTCTGACTTGCTATAAAGTAATACATATAGTTCGCTATCTACTAATGAGTTGCAGCAATGCACTATAGGGCTCAGAATTCGATTCATGTGATGAACGTCTCCGTAAGAATCCAACAAGAAGAAGAAGAAGTAAATTCAAAATATTTTGTAAATAATACATTTCTGAGAATTTCTATGTGAAATATATTTCTCAAAATAAGAAAAATAATAAGAGGAACTAAGTAAAGGGAACCACGTGAAGACCAAATAATTGTTTGCTATCTAATATGGTCGTAGAATGGAATTATTTTATAGTTTAATGATAATAATTAAATTGTAAACATTTTGTTATTATTTCTTATATAATACTAAATTATTGTATATAATAGTAATAATTACAATATAAATAATAATGCTCAATTGGTATAAATTATTACACATTATTAGGTAATAATTCGCTATTTAATAATAATTATTACTTGTAAAAATAATTCTAACTATGCTATTATAATGTTTTTTCATTTCATAATAATCATTTGCTATATATTAATAATTAAATTCTGATTGTATTGTTGCCCAATGCCCAAAATTTTTTCTTTGTTTATGAAAAAAATACTGTGCTGTTGAAACCAAACGGGAATACGAAAATTATCCGGCTTTAAATAGTTTTAAACAAGAATAAAAAGAAGAACTAAGAAAAGGGTTCTAATAATTCACAGGAAAAATTGCAGCCTATTTTGCTGCGCTAAGAGAGCTGCTTTTTGCCTGCATAATTAGCGAGGAATCTTAAACCCGCAATCAAAAGAAGAACGATTGCAGAATTAAACCAATGAGAAAAACTTGGGCTGAAAATTAGCAAAACAAAATAAGAAAATACACACTGAAATCCAAAAACTTAAACTCCATATCGTGGATGACGCAATAGTTTTCGCAATTTTACTTATCGAGGCGGATCGATTGTTCCTATGAGGTAAGCCTCGTCACCAGCAATGTCAACCATTTTCAGGAGCTTCTTTAGGATTTCCCTGCATCTCGTACGAGGTTTGCCTCCTCAGGTGCGACCAACCGTATTATACTGGGTTGAAGTTGACCGTAATTTGAGTTGGAACTTCCGTTGGTGTTGAGATTAGGTTCCCAAAACAGATGAGGGCTCTTTGGGTAGTCTGAATTGAAAATGGCACTTGATGTCAAGACCTAGTGGTCTTCTGTTACTCACAAATTTTTCACATCAAAGCCCCTCGATTCAATGGAGTTATTTCGGCTGACAGATATCTATCATATACAATATGGTGGATTGGAGGAGCAATGTCTCGGCAGCATAGAGTCAGACTAAGCTAACAGATGAGTTGTATGTGCGCATCTTAGTGTGCCGAACTGCATTGAGTCTTCAACTACATAGAGCATTCTGCCAACTGCATTGAGTCTTCCAGTGACAGAAGAAGCTTTCGTAATTCGGCTGGTCAGTTCTGCTTCCGCGGAGCCATTATTCATATTCACGGAATTAAGATAGGCAAAGTTAGTGACTCTTTTAACATGGACTCCATAAACTGTAATGAAGTCGGGGACGTAACCGGGCCTGATGGTTTGACTGTTTTGACAGTTGAAAAAATCATAACTTCCCAAACTACGACTGCTACTACTACTAACAACTCACTGCAGCACCAAGTTGCCAGAGGCCAACATAGCTACGCACGCCCTTCCTCCTTCCCAATTCCATTTAAAGCCTCCCTCTTTACACCTAGAAGTTCCAATCTCCCTTAAATCCTTCCTTACGACCTCTAAATCATCAACACCTGTAAAAAATCCATATAAGTCCCATGTAACTATCTGGATGTAATACCCAGATATAACTATCTAAACATCCATGTAACTTCCAGAATGTAATGTTCCGAATTTGACAGAAATAATTCAATTACTTATTTAACCTAGTTTTTTTTTGGCTACTTTCAGGATTAGACATACTTAACTCTATTGTACATTGTTTTCTGCTTTATTTTGGTCACTCTCTTGATTATTAAGGAATTATCATCAGTTCTACTGTATATCTGGTTTGTATAAATTGATATAAGATGACCTTCGTCACAAAAACTAACCAATGGAATGAAAGCACACTTTTGTATAAATCATATATCTTTGAAAGTATAGGAGGCTAATCTTTATTTTTCTCTTTGCGTATACCTCTTAACCATGAAAGGACGCCACTATAGAATGACTATCGTTACTTGACTTACAATTGTAACCTAGTTCACTTTTGATCAGAAAAAAAAAAAAATTATATTGGTAAGTTGGTTTAACATTTGTTCCCTAATATAATGGTTCTTTCGCACTACACCATAAAACCTTATCAATCTTGCATCACTAAAGACGCTATGTAATCTTATGGAGCAAATTTAATTTTACATACGTCACGATATTTACGTGACGTAATTGCCGTCACGGCATTAAATATAAAATTTTACGTCAAGGCATTTTGATTGGCATGATATTTTTTGTTGTTGTTGTTCAATTTTTGTTATTATTTTTTTTCCTTCAGTCCATTATATTCTCTTTTCCATTTCCTTTATTTATTCTTTTTGCTATGTATCTTAACGAATGATTGTCTCTTGATATAGTCAGTAAAAGCGTTGTTTTGTTATTGTTGTTTTCTTTTCTCTCCTTCCCCCTCCCTTTTTTTCTCTTCTTGTGCTTCTGTTTGATTTTAGTGATATTCTTTAATGTAATGTTTAGTCTCCCACTCTCACAGGCCAATGAACCTTTTTTTTTGGGGGGGGGGGGTCTAAAGCTTAGTATTTCTTCTGTTTTCTGTAAATGAATTAATTTATTTATTGATTGACGTAAGTCTTTGTTACGTTACTGAGAAATCAACAAGGTAGCAACAAAATGGAATTCGTGGATGAGCAATTAACAAAATAAATAAGATTTTTCTAGAAAGCCTTTCACGCTTGATCATAGCGTCGATCTCCCTCTCCATTCCATATTTTAAGTTTTTTTTTTTTTATATATAGTCTGCCTATGACTCTGATGATTTTAAATGACGGTTATGATGGTTCTATGTATTTTCAAGTCAGCCAACTGTAAAAGGACTTGTTTAAGCGTGAAATACTTTAACCTTCGGTATTGTGACTTAACCATGTAGTACAGAAAGTTGCGTTTAAAATAAAATTCTGGGAATACATATTTTATGGTACATATTATTTTTTATGTTTTTTTCTGATTAGCAAACTCTGTTTTAGGTTACTTCCTGGCAATGAAATAACTCGAATTCGAGCTAATGGTTATTTCAAGTCCTTGCCCAGTCTTACTAAATTAGACTTGCGACGAAATATGATAAATGTTATTGAGCCAATGGCGTTTGACGGAGCAGTAGCTTTGCTTGAAATGTAAGATTTTTTTGTTGTTCGTTTTTCTTAGCTTTAGATTAGTCAATCTTGTAGGTATTTTATCTTGTAGGTATACCAATCTTGCAGGTATTTATATTATCAAACTTGTAGGTATTTTTTTGCCTCCGATAGAAATACAAATATAGAAAAGTAAGTAGGTAAATGGGATATGGTAAATGAGTAAGTAGGTAATGGGATATAGTGCCCTTTTTTTCGCAATAATAAATCACCTGGTACGATATCTCAAAGATTTGAGACAATATTTGAAGCGTTAGGCTAAAAAAGAATCCAAAAATATATAATTGTTTTTTAAAAGACGTATACATGAGATTATACAATACTACTACTACGAATAACTCACTACTATTGAGTTAATACTAGTGAGTTATTAGTAGTATAATAACTGCTAATAACTCACTGCAGCACCAAGCCGCCTGAGGCCAACACAGCTACGCACGCTCCTCCTCCAACCTAATCTATACTTATCATTTATTCTTGGTTATCATTTTCTGCATTGTACCCTTTATGTAATGCCCTGTTTACGATAATTTTCCTTTGAGCTAATTTTTTCAAGTAGTAACAATCCTTAACTACTTCTAGGGGGAGTCACAAATTAGGTCTATAGAGGGGAGCCAGCGTCCCTCCACAGAAAATCCCCCCACGGAAATTTCCCCCGGAAAAGTTCAAACTTTTATAAAAGAGTTTATATGAAATAAAAACTTTTACTTTTATGAAGTTTGAAAATCGATTGCATAATCTTACAAGACAAAAGTCAAGAAATTAATCAGAAAAAAAAAAAAACAAAAAAAAACTCTTCAATCTTCAAATGCACAAGAAATTTAGAAATCTTTTTTTCTCCATGCCACTCAGACATCAAAGCGCTGCATAAGAACATGCCGTGAATAGTTACAAGATATATCAAAACCTTGTTACGACAGGGCAAGCAAAGCCAAGGTGAAAACCCTGGCCAGAAAAAGAACGGGCTCTATTCATATTATTTGGCCAACGTTTATTCTAAAGATGTAAATAGAGGGTAACCGTGAGTGTGGACTTACGTCAACCGCCCCCCCCTAAAATCGTATTTTGATGATCGTCTTCCTTTTTTCATAAAGGTTGGTTACCTGTGTTGACTAATTCCCCGCCCCTTTTAGAAATAAACTTCAAGGAGTATAACTAAAGCTATAAATATTGTAAAGTCAAAATTGACGCAGCTCATAAGCTAACTATATGGGGAAAGCAAATATAAAAGGGGGATACTTTGGGGCTACCCCCGATATTCCCAGATTTACTGTTTTCCCCTTTTTTTGTAAAAATTATCTGTTAGTAGCGGCTCTTAACAAATGTTCGACAACTTCAGGCGGCTCCTGAAACAGAGGTGAATCGATTATTTACATTTATGGCTTCTCAATTCCAATGGAAGAAGTAAATTGCCCTAAATGTATTTGGACCTTACCTAAAAACTGTAACTACCTACTAACTCCTAACAGCTAACCGTAGCACTAGGCCGCCTGAGGCCTACACAGCTATGTACTCTCCTCCTCTATTCCTGCCGACATGGGGGTTAAAATCTCCTAATAAAAACCCCATATTTCTACCTGGGACCCTGTCCATTTGCTTCTGTACCTCTAAATAAAATCCATCTTATTCACTAGTATATCCGTCAGCCGGTTCCAAAGGGGCATATAAAACTATAACTGATACCCTGAACTTTGTACTCATAAAATGAGCTATTATTATTCTATTATTAATACCTTCCCAGCCTAAACAATACTTAGCAGCTTCCTTATTCATCACGAGCCCTGCTCCCTGTCTATGTACCCCATCTTTCCTGCCGAAGTAAAAAATTCCATATCGCCTAATTTCATGCTTCCTACCCCGGGGATATGAGTTTCTGAAACTCCTAATAAGTCCAGTTCGAATCGTCTGAATTAGTCAGTCAAAATGTTGATACGATAGTTATTTTTTAACATCGTAACATTCCAAGTTTCAGTTTTCATATTCTTTAAATCATTAAAATTATTTCGGGCTCAGGAAATGCAATGGCTCCGGATACTATTGCAGGGCGGGGACCAACACATCTTCGCAAATCTACATTGAAGCGCTTAAGCCAGCTAAGTACCGGGCAGCAAGAAGTCCGTGGAATTTCCAGCATGAATGGAGGCTTTGTGCAATCCTGGGCCCACCTTGGTCACAACGTTGTTTTCAGCGCTTATCGATTTTCTTCTATCAACAAGAGTCGAAATCCAGCTCAGACACTCTCAAGCCTATTACCCTACACTCATTATATATTCATGCCTACAAATATTATGCTACTACGAGGAGGCAACCCATAAAAGATACTAGCTAGGAAGAGGTTTTTTAGCCCGAAAACGCCCATTAAAACAGTTCAAGCCCAGAAGAATTACCCATTAATCAAAATCCTGTGCGAATGCTGCTTCCTTTACTAGGCTATAACTTCCTCGAATGGCGCCACTCCTAAAGTGGGGATAGTTGACCTCAAGGTCCCCCGTCTTGCAGGTACCCTGAAGGTTCGAAGCTGCCATTTGCAGAGGCCGTTGTTTATAGATCTGGGTCTTACGCCCTGCCGCAGTTATCCTCCTATAGAGAATCCTCCTGCGATGGTGTTCTGCATTACCATGTAATTTAACCCATTACTGGAAAAAGGTTTGTAACTCACAGGATGTGTGCACACACCGGTGGGCCCTGTTAATTGTACATTGGAGAGGCCTTCTTTCTCCTCCACCTGTATTTACGGTCTCGGTTGAGGGTGCCCCAGTTTTTATTATGGGCCCTCAAGGACTAGGTCCCTCCATAGTCTGTGCCTCCTATGGTCTGTGCCTCCTAGTTTCAAAATCGGCTACATACTTATTTTTTTTTTCTTAACTGGCATATTGACATTCATGGCCATTAAAACGATCTAAAAAGGCCACAACTTTAAGGAAGAATTTGTATTTTTCCCATGTTGGTTGTATCGAGCCTATGCTGACGCAATGACATCAAGAAGAGGCTCACATTGTCTGTGGTTACAAGAAAAGTGACAATGAGAATCAATATATACAACCCTGTCGCATAGCCATGCTGGGGCCCGGCCTCAAAACCAGCCACATAGTATTTTTTCTTCTTAAAACTGTTGAATTGACATTTCTGGCCACAAAACGATCTAAATAGGTCACAACTTTAAGAAATTCTTATTTTTCCCAGGGTTGCTGTATCGAACCTGTGGTGAAGTCATGACATCAAGAAAAGGCTCAAATTGTCTGCGGTTAGAAGACAAGCGACAATAAGAATTCATACATAAAAGCCTGCCTCATGCGGATTGCCGGGGCCTGGTGGCGAAGCCGCCATGCTCCCGGTACTATACATATAACTAAAATGAAGCTTTCTTCCACTAAAGAAAGAGCTAAAATTCAAACAGAGAAAAATTCAACTGAAAGATGAAAACATTTTATACTAGGTCTACTACTACTAGAAGCAGCTCAAACGTTTAAAATAAAGTTTTAAATAAAAAAAAAATCAAGTTGACGTACGAAAAATGAAACTATGCGCAATATGCGCCAAAAAGACAAAAAAAGCGCAAAAACTATTAATATTAAATTTTGAATACAGTTTACTTTTTAATAGAATAGTTGTGTACCAAGAGTAATATTATCCTCTGTATCCATTGCAATGTATAAATTGGAATGTCCGGATTTTATCATTCCTCCTTTTTTTGTTGAAACTCCCTGTTCTCGGTAGCTCTTAGCGAAACATGGCCAACCAAAATTAATTCCTATGCACTATCCGGATAGGGAGCTTTTTGGCTCTTGAATCTGTATTTTAAAGTTGTTTTTCACTCGTTTTAAAACATAATGATCAAATTTATTTTTCAATTCAGAAGACTGGTAAACCATAGAAGTGGGTTTTGTTGGTATAATACTGACATATTTCCTGGATCACATGAGGAACCCCTTACAAATTGACGACTTATTATAGTGACGTTTGCAAGAGGGTCTCGGGGGTCTGGCCCCCTGAATTCCTAAACTTCCCTGAATCTCTTGACAAATTTTATTTGAACTATCAAATAAGGTTTGTTTTTTATTATTTTACTCCCTCCAGGTCTTGAGGGAAATTCCTGCACACGACCCTGCCTTACCAGTCTTTCATCAACGCCAAATAGTACCTTCTGTAGATTCCGTTAGCTTTTTCTTCCCCTGTGAGTTTCTCTTATACATTATAGCATTTATATGCACATATTTCCTTCCCTTTAAGTTTCTCTTAGACGCATTACGTTTATCTTTTATTAATCTAGATCTTTAAGATGAATCTTCGCCATTCATCTCAACCGAGGAACCTTCCCACTTCGATTACATTGAGGAAAACTAGATCAAGTGTGTTTTATAACGACTAGATAAAGCTCAGTACTGCCGGAAGACAATATTATTAATATTATATTATATTATTAATTAATATAATATAATATTATATTAATTAATATTATATTATAAATATTATCGAATGACAGCGACCAAACGGCATCGCTTAACGGATTCGGCCAAAGAATTTTAAATGTTTCTAGAAGTTTTCTGGAAAAGAATTTATTGGATTGTCTAAAGACAGATGTTAAAAGTGCAGTTTTACATTGTTAATAAGAAACTAGTAATATTTATGCAAATTCGTAATTAGGAAACGGTTATTTATTTTATTCACAGTTTTTTGGCTAGGGAAACGAGTATTCTAACTCTGATTTGAAACGGGTGTGCACCGAATATTCACTATTTTGAATACTCCATTTTTTAGCTACATTCTTCAAATTGCAAATCTGAATTTGAAGTTTTGAAAATTGTGCTGCAGAAGCAAAGTTCAGCTGTAATAGTTTTACTTTCTGCCCACCTGTGAAGTCATAATTTCGTTTTCGGTAAGACTGGGAGTTACTGTTGGTCGGAAAAAACGCGCATTTTTTTTTTTTAATCATCATCCACATCCTGTGACAGGTTATAGATTTAACAAACCACTCTGAATTCTGGCTGGCTCGTCTAATTGGAAACAAAATTCGGTTCAAGTTATCCTAAGGAAGCTCTAAAAAAAGGAGATTTTTTGAATATCTGTTTAAAAAGACTTTCAATTGCATACTTTATCTAAAAAATGAGGAATCTAGTTTATTTAAACACAATTCTGCCGGCTGAAGAAACAAATTTTTCCACCACTAATTGAAACAGTAGCGGATCGAATATTCGCCCGTACCCTGGGCGAATATTCGCACCCTGACTTTTCTTTTCTTCAGGCGATGTAAAATATGGTTGCAGAAGTGAAGTCCGACTCCTTTTAAACATAACTTAAACCTAGGGTTGATAGGAAAAAGATTGTTCAATTTAAATAATAAATTAAAACTACACCCAATTACAATTCTGTGGTTATTTCGGAAATTAGGTGGATCTTAGATGGCGCAAATGTTTAGCCATAATAGGATAATAGATGTATCAATTATCTAAGTCCTTGGAGCTAATGGGTCTTTGGGGCCTGAGCCTCGATCCATTTTTATGGCGCTGCCCCAATATTAAATTAAGATTAAGTCGTTCTTCCTTAAACTAAACTATCTTACGCTCCACTTCTTACCTTATGTTTCATTTGCTTCTTTATCAAAACTGTAATTTCGCCAGATTCACCAACCGTAGATTTAATTCTATCGCATGCAGAGATTTGCAAAAAAAAGAAAAAGAAAAAAGGGGCTCTTCGAAAATCCGCGCAACATCTGTCGGCAAGACCAAGCTATCCACACATCGGTTCTTGTTAATTAATCGAAACACACTAGGAATTACGCTTAGGTTAGATCTCAGAAAACCAGTTTCATAGCAACAAAGACAAGTGACAGGTGATAAAATGCATTGGACTTGTATAATTTGGGCTATGTATTTGGACATTAAGGAGTGGGGGTTAGGTTAGGTTAGGGACGCTGTCTAAATACATTATCCCCCCTCCCCTTCTCCGCCCCTAATGTGCAGGTATATTGCCCAAATTATATTATTATATAAACTAAGGGCTTCAGGTTATTTTTCATTAGGATTAACCTAACTTCACTTCTTGGGTGTGTTTTTTCTAATTAACACGTACCCATAAATCTTTTTCGATGTGAGAAGGAATATTCAAACACAAACAGTCCCACCCTAGCGTTGGTGAAGTCCCTGTCAATTCATCTTACATTTTCTGGTACTTAAAGATGTTCGCTTTTCCTTCTATCGGATTTTCTCATAGATGCTGCACACTTATATAGCATCAATCAAGACGTTTGAGATGAATAGTTGCCGGGGAATCTTTCCCCTTTCCTGATACTGCGGAAGACTAGAAGAAGTATTCCTAGAATGACAAGATAATATATGAAAAGGATATTCAAATATCCAGAAAAGGAAGTTTACTTCATCCTGGTTGTGAAATGATCTCCAGTCTTGCAATATAATGATGCACATTTTTATTGGAAAAAATGAGCGGAAATTACAGATTTCCGCCCCTTCAACATTAGTGTTCAAATTATCAACATATAAATTCAAACTGAAGTGAACTCCTTCATTTTGACCTAAAGTTCAGTACTAGCCATCCATGGCATAGCTAATGGGTCCCTTCTTTCCTGATATTTTAACATTCTAAAACAGCTTTCTTGATAGTTTTAGCACACTTAAAACTTAGGATTTTAAGGTCTTTGGCTATCAGTCATTGTATTTGTTCTCTTTTATTTTGAGATTTGACCTTATTTGAAATAGAATGAGAAACTTTTATTTCTAGCTTGAACCTTAGAAAAAGAAGTTTGTTTCGGTTAAGAGGACACAAAGTGTCTTGAAATGTCTTATTAATGATTTTTTATAGACTGTCTTTACCAAAAAAGTAATCTCCTGGGACAAATGCCCACCCCAGATTTTTCAGGGGGCCCAAGCTTCCACCAAAAAGGGTCCTCTGCCGGCCATAATAATAACACTATTTGCTATTAACCATTGTAAACTTTGAAAGCAACTTAGATACATAATCTAATTCTCAAGTTCTGTCAAATGCCCGTTTCCTAGATGATTATACAAATATTATAAATTCTGAATATTTGCAGTAATTCCTCTAAGTTGATAGACTAAAATAGGTCAGTTCCTGGCCTATCATTTCTTGATGGAATCGTTCCTTGTTATCTTCCAACTGCACTACATAGAAGCAATTACGCGAGGGACGAAATCGCTGTCTCAGCAACTCTATGTCGTCGCCGTCGACTTGGTTATTTCTCGATCGCTCACCCTGACTCAGGGCACAAGAAGCAAACTCACCGACCTGCGTTCACATGCTTCATTTGTATTGCTTTTCAAGAAGGCTGAAGAGTTTGCAACAGAACTTGAAATTTAAGTACCTGCTGTGAATGGACCCGCGACTAGACCCTCCTCTGTGGGTCAGAAAGGACGACCTTGAAGAACTCAAAAGATCACCAAGCATCGGAAACAATTTGTGAAAACTTTGACGCTAGGAAAGAATTTCATCAAATCTGGAAATTGGACTACTTTGGCGGATGAAATGAAGCAAGAATACTTCAAAACTTCTGACCGTCTACTAGCCGAATTTGACAGAAGGTTCACAGATAACTTGCCAGTGCTGAGTACGCTCGAAGCCTTGGATCCAAGCTCAACCAAGTTTATGGACACAGAGCTGCTCAAGCTTTTCTCTTCTCTTTACGGCGAGGTGGATATCGACAGCATTCTTCTCGAATCTCAAGCTGGTATTGCCAAGCGTTTCTTGCTCAGTGAGGAGAAAAAGCCGGAAAACTTCCTAGACATTGTCGACCATCTTCAGGCATTACCAGTGGCTTACTCAGAAGTAATTAAAGTACTTCGTATTGCTGCCACACTTCCTGAGAAAACAGCGAGCTATGAGCGTTTGTTTTCTAGCCTAGAAATAGTGAAAAACTACCTGCGGTCTACAACAGGAGATGATCGTCTCAGTCACCTCCTTTTGATATTTGCAGAGAAGGATTTATTAAAAATTTGGACTACAACCAGCTTGTTGACGATTTTGCAAAGATGAAAGCTCGGCGGTTCCACTTGTTACCTTGAATGTTGTTATATTTTTTTTTCTTGTTATGTTTTTCCTTTTTATAAATATATTTGATCTGGAAGATTTCTGCTGAAGGGACACTGAGATTTTTGTTACAACCCTCAGCATAACAATGAAGGTTACTTTCACCGACGCATTGTTTACTTAAGTAAGAAAGTTTCTCGCTGAGGTATGCCAGCCTGTAGTCTGGTTGAATTTTTCACTTTCAGTTTCATCACTTAACCTCGTTGATTGTATTCTTCGTTGTTATAATTAGTCTTAGAGGTCAGTGTGGCTGAGTTCCACATTTGGTTACAGTACATTTCCAAGCAACACACGAGTGCTGAAAATGCATTTTTGCTTACAATATTCGATCAATGTGCTGCCAAAACCCGGATTTTTCTTACGCGACACAAGTTGAATCGGGGGGGGGGAGGCCAGATGGAGTTCATGCCCACCCCAAGATTTGGCCCAAATGGCGCCTCTGCTCCTGGGATTATTTTTAAAAACAGTAAGAAATAAATTAAATAAACGAGTTTTTTCAGCTGATAGTTAGGAGCAACTTTACAATTTAAAACGAACAGAAATTATTCTGACCTGAGGGTGGCTGTCCCTTCCTTATTCATGCTCTTTACGCTAAAGTCTTAAGGTTCTTTAAAATGTATATGATTCAAATTCAACGGCCTTTGCGTTTCAGGAGTCGCTCTTACAGAATTGGGACAAAAAAAAATAATCCAACTTTAGCGTAAAAAGTGAGGCATAAGGAAGGGGCAGCCCCCTTCAGTTTTAATGTTGCTCCTTAGTTTTAATGTTGTTCCTTACTTTCAGTTGAAAAAATCGTTCTTTAAAATTTAATTTCTGACCGTTTTTCAAAATAATGCCAGGAAATCAAGCGTTCTTTGAATTAACCACTTAAAGAGTTTTTGTTCGGTACTTAACCTGGTTTGAGTGAAAACGACATTTTGAATTTTTTGACAGTAGCCCATTAAAGGTTAAAGTGTGCTTCGTCTCTAGAGCTATTTCATAACAATTCAACGCCTTAACGTGATAATAAAGATTTTACGGAGGAAGTAATAGCCATGTCGGTTTTTTTTCTTTTTTCTTTTTATTTTTTCTTTTACAAAACAATTTTTTACAAAACAATTTTTTCTTTTTACAAAGTTTCAAAGAAATGTCCTTATTAATGTCTACAAGAAAAGCTTCGTGGCTCTACTTGATGTACTGCTACTACTGCTGTACTGCTCTACTGCTACTACATATTCTGCTACTATGTACTGCTCTATGTACTGCTCTATATACACTGCTCTATATGTACTGCTCTATATACACTGCTACTATGTACTGCTCTACTGCTACTACAATTCTTATAAACTGATAAACTGTCTTTTGTAGTTATGAGCTTTAGTTTATAATACTAATAAATAACTACTATAGCAAATATACTAAATATATACTAACTAACACTAAGCTATATAAATACTATTTTGAACTATATTGATATACTAAATTTACTACTATGATAAATAACTACTTTATAGTTATATACTTTTTTTTTAGTTGTATAGTTACAAATAGTTATGAAACTATTCTTATAAACTAGTGTTCTTAGAAACTACTAATGCTCTCATTACAAACACATCATAGTGTTGAGCAGCGTCGAGGTGATATACTGGCGAATTCTACCTTTTTTTTCCCTGATTTTTTTTTTTATTAGCTGCTATAATGACATATATAGGTACGTGTCTGTTCTAGTGCCTATGTTGTAGCGCCTTTGTATATAAAAGCTAAGTAGAAAGTAGAACCTGTTTCTCCGACGCTCATTCCTAATAAAATTAAATACAAAAACATGCTTTTTAACTGAAAGTAAGGAGCGACATTAAAACTTAAAACGAACAGAAATGAATCCGTATATGAAAGGGGCTGTTCCCTCCTAAACGCCCCACCCGTTACGTTAAGTTTGACTCTCTCAACTCTACTTTTTAAAACAGAAATAATAACTTTAGCGTAAAGAGCGGGGCTTTGAGGAGGGAACAGCCCCTTTCATATACGGATTAATTTATGTTTGTTTTAAGTTTTAATGTTGCTCCATACAGTCAGCTAAAAAACTTGTTTTTTTTTTATTTAATTTCTGAACGTTTTTGAATTAATACATGTTTTGATTTTGGCTCTCCGCACATCAATAACTAAAACGAAATTTGTATTTTTTCTTTTTTTTTTGGCTAAATGGCTTTCTCATAGTTTTGGTCGGATGATTTTGAGAAAAAAGGAGCGGGGGAGGAGGCCCAGTTGCCCTCCAATTTTTTGGTTACTTAAAAAGGCAACTAGAACTTTTTTAGAACTCGAATTTTGATTCGGTGACTTGGGGAAAAAAGTGAGCGTGGGAGGGAGCCTAGGTGCCCTCCAATTTTTTTGGTTACTTAAAAAGGGCACTAGAACTTTTAATTTCCGTTGAAATGAGCCCTCCTGTGACGTTCTAGGACCACTGGGTCGATACGATCACCCCTGAAAAAAAAGCACGCATCCGTGATCTGTTTTGTGGCAAAAAATTCAAAATTTCTTTGTAGATAGGAGCTTGAAACTTCTACAGTATGGTTCTCTGATACGCTGAATCTGATGGTGTGATTTTCGTTAAGATTCTATGACTTCTAAGGGGTGTTTCCCCCTATTTTCTAAAATGAGGCAAATTTTCTCAGGCTCATAACTTTTGATGGGTAAGATTAAACTTGATGAAACTTATATATTTAAAATCAGCATTAAAATGCGATTCTTTTGCTGCAACTATTGGTATCAAAATTCCGTTTTTTAGAGTTTCGGTTACTATTGAGCCGGGACTCATTGCTACAGTTCGTTACCACGAACTGTTTAATATCAAAATATATGGTGAAAATTTAGTACTTGTTTAACAAATTTGGGCTATATATTTGTACATTAGGGGTTGAGGCGGGGTAAAATATAGCGGGTCTGTATGCGAAATGTATTAGGTACAATTATTATGCATATTATGAATTAATAATTGTTTTCTAACTTCACACCGTCCAAATACTTTACCCTCTCCCCTCCTAATGTGCAAATATATAGCCCAAATTATATATTTTTATTCTATTTTGATACTTGTCTTTTTTTATTTCACGGTTAGCCGAAAGAAACTAACGAAGAAACTGATTTTACTTAGCTTCTATATACACAGGCGCTATAACAGACAAGAACCCATATTTTCATTCTCAAAGTTTGAACTCTCGGAAATTTATATTTTTAATGGATTTATTTTGTTTTTTTCTTGTTTTTTACTAAATTGACCCCTTCAAAGAGTTTTCATTCAGTATTTAACCCAGTTAGAGTAAAAATGATTTTTTTTTTATTGTAGCCCATTAAAAACTACTTTGTCTCTAGAGTTAATTTGAAAGAATATAACACATCAATATGATGATAAAGATTTATATAATGATTAACACTGATATACTTTTAACTTAAGAGATATAGTTTTAAAGAAAAAAACTCTCATTAATGTCATTCCTTGTTTCTTTTTTAACCATAAAGACTTTCTTCTTTGAGCTGCTGTTTTGACTATTAGCGTATCTTGAAGTCCCTGAACTAGATAATTCTTCCGGAGCTTTCCTCAAAAATCAAAACATATAAACTTGATAATTATTATTCAGTCAACCGGATTATTCTTCAGAGAGTCCTTCACAAACCAAAATCATAAAAATATCTCAATAAAACACGAGAGCATTCCAGTAAAATCCAGTTAAATTACCACAAAATTTTGAAACCTCACCCACCCATCCTCCCTACAAGAAAGGTGTTAGGAATCCCCTGCTACTGCTACTACTAATATTTTATTTTAAACTTATCAAAGTGTTGAGCGCCAGGAGGCTGACATACTGGCGGTTTTTTTTCTACTGGAAAAGTTCCTTGGCTGTTATTTTGACTTAAATCCCTCTTAAAATTTGTACTCTATAGAAGCATTGGCATTTTTTATTACGGTTTTTCATCGTTTTTTCGTTTTTCCAACACATGTGTGGGTTTTAATTTTTTTTTTCATTTTTTAGGCATATATCAGAGAACAAATTGAAAGAAATCCACAACAAAATGTTTGCTGGGCTGGTGAATGTCAAAACCTTGTAAGTTGTACTCCCTTTGTGCTATTGCTTGTTGTTCTATATTGTTATATTGTTAAATTATGCTCACTAAGGCCTAAGTTTTTACAATTGCGATTTATTTGAAGAAGGTAGAAGAAAATATTATTCTATGGTTAGAAAACGAAGTTCAAGTTTAATCTATTTTTATTTAATATTTGAGTAATCCCTTTCTAATTTAAATTGTTCGTTTAGTATTTTTTTTTTTAAATCAAGCTTCATTTCGTAACAAGCCTAAAAGTATTTTCTATCTAATTTCATCATTTCTAAATATTAAAGTATTTGGTGAGTCGATAATTTTCTCTCCTAAATCAAGTTTTCAGTTTTAATAGTTAATACAAGTTAATCGTGAGAAAATTGAATATCTTCTATATTTAAGTATCTCGGGAACATACTAAACTGCGATATTTTAATAAATAATAATCGTATATCTTTTTCGATTTTTATAATTGGCAGAAATAGTTTTTAAAATTCTTTTCAATTTTAACTAAAATTTGAGCATATATTTATTAATATTCAGGTACGGCAGTGTATTTCTTTTACAACGTTGTCTCTCGGTATCTGAAATGGTACGATTCCAGTTTGGCTATCTCTGCCAAAACCTAGTATCCGAATTTCTTGAAGTTTTTCAGAAAATTGCCAAATTTTGATTTTTATTATTTTTGGAACTGAATTAAGATACGAAGACATGGAATTGCTTCGAATTTTTTCGATGTCTGTTTTCTTCCTTTCTTGCCATTCTGTTTCCTGCTGAACGTCCTGCTACTAAGTATAATTATATTAAACATTAAGTATACTAAGCACCACTAAGTACTAGTTATTTTAACTTTTGTGATCCTAGTATATTCCCACTATTATTTGGCTATGTAAAACCATTGAAAGTTGTTTTTATCCTGTAGATACTGGTTTTGTATGTCCAGAACTACAATAAATAGAAATTCTCTGACTCAGCCATTGGACCTGCCACGTTGAGATAGGGCTGGTCAGTCCTTACCTCAAAATCGAATTTCGGGTAGAGGTAGGCTGTGGCAGAGGAGAGCTGAATTAAACCCTCTAAAGATGCTTTAAATACCTAAGCAATTTCCATCCGAAATATGCTTAAGATATTAGACCGCATCCATAGCATGGATTCTAATTAATTCTAGTTAATTCGGCATCCCAAAACAGTTTTATTTTTGTCGAATTTTGCTATTTTGCTACCTCAAAGTACTGATTGCATCAAGTCGAGTTCTTTTTAAATGTCAAAAGTCTGCTGTAATTACTATTGTAAGTGATTAAAGGCTTAATTGCGTAAAGCCAATTTTGGTGTCTCAGAAAAGGCAATCATTGGGCTCAATGAATTTTTATATTTAATTGCAAGCGCATAGGAACGTTAACTTAATGACCTATAATCGAATTCCACTTACCTTGTCCTTACTCGAAAAAATCAGACATATCAATTACTCACTAACTGTCGCTAAACTACGGCCAGTATTATATTATATAAAAAAGAAACTTTTTTTCAGCTGAAAGTAAGGAGCAACATAAAAATTTAAACCAAACAGAATCTATTAGGTATATGGAAGGGGTTGGCTCCTCCTCAAGACCTCGCTCTTTATGCTTAAGTTTCTTCTAGAATTTTGTAAAAAAATAGATATTACCATTTTAATCAAATGGCTCGGTTGTGTGCCAGTAGTCGCTCCTGAAGAATTGGGACACAAATTTTATTTAGCCTGATTGTAAAATCAGGCAAATTTTCTCAGGCTCTCAGCTTTTGATGGGTAACACGAAACTTAATGAATTTTATGTGTCTGAAATGACCATAACAAGCCAAATCTTTTGGTATAAATTTTAATCAGATTCCTTTTTTAGAGTTTCGGTTACTATTGAGGTGTGTCGCTCCTTTCTTAAAGTTCGTTACCACGAACTGTATGATTCGTCAGTTCACCTTTCAAGCAATGAAAGTAAAGCCGTTTTTCTTTATCCGAAAAAAAAGTTTGCGTTTACACAAGCTAACGAAATTTTTAGCCAATTTTTCCAGTAAATTGAATTGTTTTTAAGAAAATCGTGAGAGAATTTGAAGCGTAATATTCAAAAAGCTTCTATGCTTTCGAAGCTCCCGCCCATTCAATCAGTTTCTAGCATTTGTTATCTAGCAATTAGGAAGCATTTTCAGTTAAGAGTTGGACAACAGAAAATGTCTCAGTTATTTCACATTGCTCATGATTAGAAGAGTGGTGCCAACTTACGAAAATGTTGAGAAAGGGCACTCGCTCCCATCCCCTCTCTAATTGTCACTCTTAGAGTAAGATTGTTGAAGAACGGCGACCAACCATATTTTCCTATAACGTCTCATAATTTTAATTATTTCAGGTCTCTTTCTGATAACCAAATTACATGTATCACACCAGGATCCTTTGATTATCTACGGTCGTTAACGGCCCTGTAAGTTTACCTTAATTCGTCATTATTTCCTCTCTTCATTTTTCCGCTTCCATTATATCCGAAATTAAAATATATTCTTTATCATGATACGTTTTTATCTTCTATCATTTCTGTGTTCTATTCCATTCCCTTTCTTCATTCTATTTTTTATGTCTTGTATTTCCTTTCTTGATTCTTCTACTTCTTTTGTATCCCTAATTAAAATGTGTTCTTTATTATACTACGCTTTTTCTCTTCTGTCAATTTCGTATTTTCATTTATTTAGGAAAATTTCGCTTATTGTTAAAACTTCTATACGTACCTCACGTTTTTAATTTCATCTATTTAAAATGTGGGAAAGCCGTCCTTAGCCCTAATTTAGAAGGTGTAGGTCTCTCTCCCTAAAAAAAGCGAAAAAATGGTTATCTGAAAAGTCCCACTGAGATTTAGCTTTGCGACTTCCCTTCTACTGCACATCCCGATCTTATGCATGGTCTCAAACACCAGAATATAACTGTATTTAGAAGCTAGAAATGTGCTTTTTATTCCTTCAATGTTAAGTAAGGTGAAAAAAAGAGTAATAAAATAGCTTTCCACTGGAAACTATCTAAGACAAGTTTAGCCATTCGAGGAGGAATATTATCAATAAATAGCCAATAAATGTACGAAGGAGTCCAGTTCTACATACTAGAGTATTTGCGGCTGAAAATCTATTTTGGGAAGAACACATATTCACATTCTTATACAGATGAATACATGGGTACGGGCTGGCGTGTTCACAGAGAGGCTTTCACCCACCCTCTCTCCTCAGATTCAAAGGTGTCTAAGATCTATCCATGATTTCATGAATTTTCCGCATAATATGTATATTTCTGGCTTTATAATCGATGTTATGGCTTCAACCCCCCCCCCCCCTTAAAGTGACAACCTGCGTAAGTGTTTGGAGGTTGAGATTTTTTGGGGTAGGAATCCAAAATCTGGCAATTTAGGAATAAAGAGGTGCTTTTTAAGCAGCGACCACACTTTCTCTCTTGGATAGTTTCATGCCTCAAAAATCAGTCTGATTGTTGTAAGGGTGGCTTATCCAACTAACGGTAATCTCCCTGGATGTAATATACAATTCATAGTTTAGTGATCCTAGTGGTTTATTTTGGATAAGTCCCTCCATTTGGCCACCCAAGTATCGTAAAATATGCGCAATACATGGAAGAAAGAAGAAATTATGGAAGTTTCGTAACCAGTGATTATAGTAAGGAAAGGGGAGATTAATAATATTAATCCACGTCACAGTCAGGAGGGATTAGCCCTCTCCATTACATGAAGTATATCTTAGAATGCTGCTTATTTTTTTGGCATACACTTTCACCATTTCCTGTGTGATTATGTCATACATGGGACATTTTTTATTACGCATGACTTATTTATACGACTCGTGTTGGTAGCTACCAAAAATTGAGCAACCGTTCGGCTGCTGCGCTGAGCTGGTAAATGATTGATAGGTAAGAACAAGTAAAAATCACACGAAACATTTTTGATAACTCTAAACAAATGCACTATCATGGTCACACGCACTTTAATATACTCAATGAGGTAAAATAATAACCAATTTGGTTGCGTTCAGTCCACATTTCTGTATTTTGTTTGGTTCTGAAGGCAGATAATCGTTTTTGTTTCCGAACTTCACCATTTCACTTGGTGCTTGGTGAATCACCGTTGTGTTGGCCTTATCATGGAGGTTAGGTGAAAAACCATTCTTTCGGTGAACAGTTTCTTGCAAATAACATTCGAAAAACCCAATAGTCAGAGAGCCAGTCGCCAAAAATGTGACTAGTAGGTGATCAGTTAGCAGCAGAAGGTTTGACTATGGAATATGGGATAATCAGTAGTGCTGATTATGAAAATGAGCGTTATATATTCTACTGGGAGGTGATAATGTTCTAAATTAAAAAAAATACACTTTTTCTCTTAAAAAAATACTTTTTGCAAAAACTTTCATGATAATCGATACTACTGATTACGAGTATTCTGCAATGCTGATGACCTTGAAACTCGCAAATTCCTTGTTTTTGGTCGTAAAAAAATTGCTTAGATATACAAGCATTTGACAATTAACTAAAAGTTATACTAAGTTTACTTCTGCAACTGCTAGCTATTTCGTGTAATGTACATATTAACAGCCAAATTGTAAAAGATACCAGCTTAGCATGTCAAATTTTTCCACCCGTGTCTAAATGATGGATAGAAGAAACTTTGAAAATTACAGAACTAGAAAAATTGATTATACAGCATAGAAGAAGCATTCAAACATTTCCCACCACAGCCACAAAGTAAATCGGACGGTCTACCTTCACATGAGCACACGAGCACATGAGCAGTTTTCTCATCACCGCTTGTACGGCCAGAACTCAGGGGTCCAATTATCTGATAATGACGTTAGGTTAGACACAACTAAGTTAACATTACCTTCCTGGAAAGTCCAGCCGAACATCTAGGGGATCTAAAAACTGCAGCTTTTGTCGTTTCGCTTGTAAAAAAAAATAATACCTGACTGAAGATGAACGCGCATAGCATAGCAGTCAAAAGTAGTGTCTGATTGTGGCAAATATTTGATAATACATTAAAAAGTCGTAAGGAGATGCAAATTTTTACCATAGACGACGACAGTGACTTTCCTGCAAATATAAAGAAAGTTTTCTTGACATAAGGATCAAGCCTAGACCTCTATATCTTCCACAAGTAAAGCAATCTGTTCCTGCAATCCCTATTCCTTGATAGCTTAGCCAATACTATTTTTCCCTTAGAGAACATTAAAACCAATTATACCAAAGCCCGAAAGCACATGAAGAAGGCAGATGAAAAAAAAATTGATCGTTTGGTAAATTCCTGCAAATTTGATGCACAGGCACTGAATATTCACGGAATCGGACATAAAATTCCGTTTTTCATAATTTGAGTGGTATCCAAGGAATAGCTTATTATGATAAAGCAAAAGGAAAATAATGTCTGTGTCATTTACATCGAAAAAGCAATACCGATCCCCTCTTCTAGTTTCCGTGTGCAACGTAACTCTAGTATCCGCCTCTTTCTGATAAAACTTAACGCTGTTTAAAACCAATATCAGTGATTCCACTTCTGCTGAATATCACAATTTTCTTCCGGTCTTGAAAGCCTTGTCAGGAAAGCGGCTCTAAAATCTTTACAATGAGTGACAAAGTCTTGAGACGCAGACACCTAAAGCTGCTTGCAGCACAAGAAGTAAGTCTTCCAATTCGTCAAATGAAAGTTTAATCTTTTTTTGCATTGGAATTTGATAGCATCGAGTTCCAATCGATCTAGTTTTTAGTGTCTACCTAGAAATGCTGCTAATTTCTAAGGAGATCCTCGTACTCGTGGCAACCACCCAAGTCCTTCAAGCAGTTCATATAGCTTTATGTGTCACAACATCCAAATATGCCATCATATTTATCTCCAGGGACCTACAGTTCCTTAAAGTCACCGTTAAAAGACACATCTGTAGAGATGTTCGTTTTGGATAGCTCTTAATGGCTTTGAAGGTACGACATTAAGTCTACCACTCTTGATTGATTCGATGCCCTGTTAATCTCGATGATAACAGGCCACTCATTCGAATTGTTTTTGTTTCCAGATACTCAAAAAGAGCTGACTGGGTTCCTGGCTGAACTAAAATCTTCCCCTGGTCGGGAATCCAACCCCGTTCCAACCCTCAGTCAGAATATCCATCCCCCTCCGAAATTTAACGCTGGGTTCGTCCCTGTAATCTGAGAACCTGAAACACGCTGGTAAATACGAACTTACCCCATACGATTTTTGCTAGATCAAAAGTAGTAAGAGCTTTTTGGGAGAGTTGCGACCCTTTTCTAATTTTTAGAGGCTATTTTTAGAGGCAGTTTCAAAAAATAATTATTTTGTTAAAACTGGAACATATTCAGACAACGGTGGAGCAATCCCTCTGCCTGGGTTTTTGTGCAATGACGGTTATATCCCTATCACAGTCGATGTTGTTGTTGCCTTTTTGAAGCAAATTATCCTAATCCCAAACAGAAATTTCACAGCTCAGTTGTAGTTATTCAAAAGGTACTATGTGACTCAAGTCTTAAACCAAATAAACCGCCCATGGAAAAAATGAACTAGCCTAATCTGGCAAACTAAAAACAAAGAAATATTCATAATCATCCCGTTAAACCGAAAAGTGCTCAATCAATTGGTTCAGTACATCTTATCTAGTTGTCAAGATACCTAGAAGTTTCCGTTTTTTCAGAATTTGTTTTATACCTTTTCCCAAATGTAGAAGCTATTGGAACTTGGAGCTTCCGATATCAGAATTGCGTATACCTTATCTTGGAGGCCAAATATAAGCAGCTTTTCGTAAATAGTAGTAACAACATCGTAGATGTTATGTCCAGTTTTTTTTTTCTGTCTTTCAGCTGTGCAGAATTATATTGTGTGACATGGTGTCTATTAAATTATGGTAGCCAAAATAAACTCTGTTAAGCTTTGTTTGATTTAGTTTAAATTACTAGCTATTACAAATAAAATCAAGCATATCCTACAATTTACCTGAAAGTGATATACTATCACGAAAAAACGGATTTTTAAATAAAGATTGAGCACGAGGTTCTTTGAGACCAAAGAAAATAATAGACAAACAAAATGACACGTGTAGTATTTTCGTTGTCCTTAAAAAAACCTTGTTCTCAATTTTCATGTCTTTAGTTTGTTTTATTGTTATAATAGGTCAATTTGGTTTAAAAAATTGTCTTTAATGTACTATTTTTCCGCTACAAAAGGTAAGATACACTCTCCAAGCCATTGAGTTTATTCTGTGCTCTTGACGTTCATCAACAGATGGTATTTCTGTTTTTTCCACCTGTTACAATGAGGGGATGAGGAGTGTGTGGATAGAGAATCATTAAATTGATTTATATCTTTTACTGTATACAGTTAATATGCTATTGTAGGTTGATCATAAACATTTTATTCTGAAGTATTTTCAAGATTGTTACTATTTTAGTACAGAATTTCATACATTTAGTCCAAAGAGGACGTTTTTCCTGCTAGGTGAGAGAAGGGGGGTTGCATTGGCATTTTTAACCTAATTTCTATCTTGTTTAATATTGTTTATATTGTTTGAAAAAATATGTGAATGTTTAAAGAAATTAATTTTCCTTTGGGTCTTTTGATCATGTTGCTAAGAAAAAGCTGAAAATTTGCAAATATTTTTAATATTTTTTTACCTTTGACAATTTTCTTGAATAAAACAAACAACAAAACAGCAATAAAATAACGTAGCATTGCCCCATCTTCAGGAACATTTTTATCTGCTTGTCCCCCCCTCCAATGGTACTTGAATGATATATCGACCACAGGTATACCATACAAGTACCCATGTTAAGAAAACAATCTTACTTCATAATATGCAGAATATTCATAGTTAACACACTTTGCATGCATTCCTTATATACATTCCCCCCCCCCCCCCCAACCCCCCTAATGTGCAAATACAGAGCCCAAATTATATATTTCCTATCTACGCGCCTCAGTTTTGTTTAACCCTTGTACCTGTTTAATTGAATCAACTGTGACGAAAAAAAAAGAAAGAAAAACAATTAACGGGTTACAGAATGCATTGCAAATATACAATTAAGACTGTTTATTTGTACATAGGGGGGGGGGTAAATTATAGCTAGACTGCTTGCAAAATTTGTTAACCAAGGTTATTCTGCATATTATGAAGTAAGAATTGTTCTCTTAACATGGGTATTTTCTGTGATTGATTTATCATACAAGTACTCCCCCTCCTTTTAAGAAAATTTGTCCAAGCACCCAGACTTTCCTTCTAGACTATTTCTGTTTAATTCAGGAGTTACATGACCCTCTGGGAGAATCTCCTAAATTGTCGCTCTTCGAACTATCATCCTCATATTAAACATCTTGGTATGGGCCTTTCAGCAGTGTCATCCATGATTCTCCCAAATTAAGTTACCGCTCCTGGCTTTATGCCAGTAAAAAATTAAATTGAAGTATGATAGCTGAAGTTGGCACGATATACAATTTTTTGCCACTTCCATGCTTCAACTTGTTCCAATTTCCATAAAATAGCACTTGTCTGTCTGTGTTACGTTTCCTATTTGAAGTTGTATCGAAATTTCAGATATTTATGACTCTGTAAATTACTATATGCGTTGTTTTATTGACATGCGCATAAATTGATTACTCTTCCAGTGAAAAATGCTGATTGTTGATTTTTAAGTTTCGTTCATTAGTCAAGGGTGGGGCTCCTGCAATGATGCATAATAGACATGGGTATAAGCATTAAGTTATATGCTATTAGCTTTTTTCTTTAGTTAAGTGTTTAAATTTTACTATTCTAGCTGATTTTTTATCTAATTATAAAAAATCACACTAATTTCTGTCAGTGTTATATATTAAGTCTTTCCTTACGGTCATAAGAATGGATTTTAAGGTAAATATAAATATTAGGAGTCGGTTGTTACTAATACCATTGCAAGGGTAGGGTAAAAAATTTAAACATCAAAAAAATTATTTTCAGTTTATTAGATAATTAATAATTAAGTTTAATTTATTTTAATTTACTGCTTAAATTATTTAATTATTTTAATTTACTAGCTTTAATTGTTATTGTTGAGTTTTTATTATTTATTTAATTATTTTATTAATTAATTAATAATCTATTAATTATTTTAATTTATTAACTACGCCCTCTTCTTTATATTGATAAAAATAAAATTTCAAAAATTAGAAAATGCTCATAGCCGTTAGATTATTTATTAGAAATTTTTGCAATACTAAAATTTAAGCGCCCCGGGGGAAATACCTTTGTCCCTTCTAAAACCACCCGTGGACGAATCTCCTTCGGCCCGTTGATACATCATCTAACTTGTCCGATTATAGTTGGCCATGTTTTATAGCGTATACGTTTAGGTTTTAGAACATATTTACACTTCAAAAAGATGCATGAAAGATAATGTACATAAAACAATCAAAAGTATACCATAACAAAAATACATTTTTAGTTGGTTTAGATTTGTTTAAAAGAATTAAAATGTATAAAAAAAATAGATAAATTTTCTGAAGATAGATAAAATATTTTAAATTTTCTGAAGGTTTTAGGGATTCACAATAAATGTGAATTATTTTAATTTAAACAATAAAAAAAGGCAAAAACAATTTAGAGTTTTTACCGGTGGAGCTGATCTCTGTTTCATGGCACTTCAGTCAGGAATTCTAATAGGGGGCTGGGGGCAATCCATCCTACGCTTTCGCACACGCTTCCTCTTTTACTTCCTCATATTTTCCCAGGTACCCATTTAGAGCTGGGTCAGCTCTGGCTGAGCTTAAAGGTTGTGCCGCTGATCCCCTTTGCAAATCCCAGGGATGCCAAGAATCGAATCCCCGTCCTCACGGACAAAGGATCTCAAGCCTAGCCTACAAACAATAACTAGATCTTAGTGTTAATATGATTATTATCACCATAGATTATTTAATTTAAGATTTGCTTTTAAATTCCTGAAATGAACAATAGATCCCTAAATTTGGAAGGATTTGATTTTTTTTCTTTTTGCTGATTTGTTGCTGTCACACCTAAAGCGCGTTCTTGAGATTTTCCCACTTCCGAGATAATTGTCAAGAAAGAGTAGTTAAGCTGTTCTCAAAGGGGGATGAATAGGCCATTCTAGATCTGGAGGACTAATGTACGATTGTAAATAGCGCGTTACAAATAGATTTAACTTTTTTTGCTTTTAGGCAAAATAGTAAGTATTCATATCCATTCCATGAAAATATTAAGTCCTTTATTGCTACTGTAGTAACTGACTATAAGGGAAACCTTTACCAACAAAAAAATATTAGCTAGTGTGTATGTTCGTTTATAAATGATATTATGATGAAAAAATTGTAAGCTAAAAAACGATGAGATATAGAAAAGTTCCTTCCAAAAATTATACATTCTGTTTATTTAAATATATTCGAAATGTTATGGTTTAAAAATTAGCTCTTAATTAATAATTATTTCGGAATTAGATATTAATTTTGAGTAATTCTATTTTAATTCTTTTTGTAATTATAATAATTATATTCAAATATTTATAATGACTGAATTTGTATTTATAACTATAATAGTTAGGATAGATACGAAGTTTCCTAATTTTTTGAAAAAGTTTTAATTTTACGCCGTTTCCTTGCAAATGATTACTATCTTACCATTTTTTCCCATATATTGCAATTTCACCTTTTTTTTATGGTTACCTTTATCACCATTTTAGCAACTTGCTTGGAAATCCCTTCCATTGTTCATGCCATCTATCATGGTTTGGAGACTGGCTGAGGAAAAAAGAGAAAGAAGTCTCTACTGGAACGCCTAGATGTCATTCTCCCACTCCGCTTAATGGAATGCCTATTCAGGAAGTCCCTTCTTATGATTTCAGATGCAGCAGTAAGTACCTTTGTAAAGGATACTGTTTTTTTTATAGGTGGGGGAGAGGAGAGGAAGGTGTATATAAGCGAATGCTTTCCATTTTCTTTCAATCCATAGAAGTGAATGTGTCCCCATGTCAAAATGTGTCACCTCTGCCCCCTCCTGGCTTGTAAACTAGTTCCCTTGGTAACTATGAATATCTTTATCTTTTTTTCGAACGCTAAATTCTGACCTCCGCCCCCTCCTGTCTCGTAAAGTAGTTTCCTTGGTAAATGTGAATACATTTATATTTTTTTTTCGAATTCTAAATTCTAACCCCCGCCCCCTCCTGGCTCGTAAAGTGGTTTCCTTGGTAACTCTGAATATCTTTATCCTTTTTTCGAATTCTAAATTCTAACCTCCGCCCCTCCTGGCTCGTAAAGTAGTTTCCTTGGTAAATATGAATATATTTATCTTTTTTTCCAATTCTAAATTCTAACCTCCACCCCTCCTGGCTCGTAAAGTAGTTTCCTTTGTAACTCTGAATGTCTTTTTTTTCGAATTCTAAATTCTAACCTCCGCCCCCTCCTGGCTCGTAAAGTAGTTTCTTGGTACCTCTGAATATCTTTATCCTTTTTTCCAATTCTAAATTCTAACCTCCACCCCTCCTGGCTCGTAAAGTAGTTTCCTTTGTAACTCTGAATGTCTTTTTTTTTCGAATTCTAAATTCTAACCTCCGCCCCCTCCTGGCTCGTAAAGTAGTTTCCTTGGTAACTCTGAATATCTTTATCCTTTTTTCGAATTCTAAATTCTAACTTCTGCCCCCTCCTGGCTCGTAAAGTAGTTTCCTTGGTAAATATGAATATATTTATCTTTTTTTTCCAATTCTAAATTCTAACCTCCACCCCTCCTGGCTCGTAAAGTAGTTCCCTTGGTAACTCTGAATATCTTTATTTTTTTTCAAATTGTAAAGGCTCTCTGATACGGCAAATGGGTCGATACTTGAGTGTTACTGCCCCAGAATCATTAGAGGCCCTTGAGACAGGTGGTATGTTTCGAGGTTTAGTCCTGTAGGTTTTGGAGGATAGAACCTTAAAGGCATTTGGGTCTCCATATAGCGAGAAACTATTTTTAATTTTATTTACAATTTTGCTAGCTATGTAAGCCGTATTTTACTCTGCCTGCTAGTATTTCTGCAAACTTACTTTTTCAAAAGTTTTCCTAATAAATTCTCAGTTCGTGAAAAAAAAAGAAGAAAACAACCATTAAATGCATCTCAGTTTTAAAAATGATATTCCAGCAGTGTCTACTTTTTTATTATGATATGACAAAAATATATATGATTATGGAAAACATATTATATATATATTTATTATGCATATAAGGCGATATAAATTATATATGAATGCTATGAATGCTATGAGAGGAAAACTCACATGCATCTTGCGAGGCAAATAAGATGAAAATGAACGACAACTTGCCTAAAGTTTTTCCCAGCCAACAAACCAGAATAGTTGAATTTTTAATCCTCTGATGGAATCATCTTTATGACGCTAATCTCTGAGCATTAATGCTTGCATGACAATATATTCTTATAATCATGACAAAAGTTTTATAATGACACAATCAAAACATCATTACAATGATGCAAACATGTATTATGTCAGCAAGTAGTAGAAGTTGATGTGGCATTAAAATACCACCACATCTCGTCTCTTTGGCTGTAACAATCCAAAGTACTAAATTGTTCTGATGAATGATTCCAATCTCTAACCTTATCCGATTCTTCTTATAGGTGACTCTGACGAAGGATGCGTAGGCGAAAACTACTGCCCTCCAAAGTGCATTTGTTCTGGAACTATTGTCAGGTGCAGCAAGGCCAAATTCAAAGAAGTACCGAAAAACATCCCAGCTGAAACAACAGAATTGTAAGTAAAGTTTTATTGTTTGCTGATCCTCCTTCCTATATACTGGTAAAAAAAATTTAACGAAAGCCATTAAAAACAATATAGGACGAGTGCCTGAAGCTTCATGCCAGTTATTAAAAAGTGAAAAATTTATTGTTTCGGCAACTCTGTCCTGTTTGAAGTGTTCTTTTTTCTTTCTTTTTTTACGGCTCGTCCGACAGACCGCCTTTCGTTACCCAATTACTTTGATGGCTCAATTTAATGCGACTGAGACAGACGCATGTGATTGCAATTGATTTGATAGGCAATATTGCATTCACACATCGCACCCCACAACTGGTCATAACATGAAATCTGTATTTCACATAAACCTTTCACCAGAGGCAAGAGTCAAAGATTACCACTGTCAGGCAAAAGCTGAAGGGGGAAGAATACACTTATATCTATATTGCACTTACTCCCACCGTTTACCCGTGACATTTAACCAAACACTTGGAAAACTATAGGCTCTATGACTATCTTAGCTCTATGACTATCTATTTTAGCTCTAATACCCTAGGTATGATACATGGACGGATAATAGATAGAACTATCTGTTAAAAATGAACTAATGTTATTTTTATACAATCCTAATAAGGGGGGTTAATGCCAGAATTGCCTTACACTCAATTGGACTATCTGCCTTGGCTTTTTCTACAATTAGCCATGAGTTGATGCCCACAACTATTCGATTTTAATTAAAAAATCAACGGATGTTACAATTAAAAACAAATAGTTTTGGGCAGCAACCCATGGCTAATTGTAGAAAAAGCCAAGACAGATGGTCCAATTGAGTGTGAGGCTATCCTGGCATTAACCCCCCTTATTAGGATTGTATAAAAATGATACTGGTTCCTATATACCGGTAATAAAGCTTAATGTAAGTCATTAAAAACCATTTTATTTTTTCATTCCTGTCTTTCGACAGGCTCTTTGGATCCTTGAAATTCATCTTTATTGTGGCGTTGAGTTAGAATAGGATAAACACTCTTTTTCACAAACTGGACATTTGCGCTTCACCTGAACGTTTTGAACGTTGTCTGGCGTTATGAAAGTCATAGGAACGTGGAACGTCACGTGAAGTTTTTGAGCAGATGATACTAACGCTAGACCTCAAAATTTAATATTCAAGAAACTCGAAGATGCTTATTTTTCTTAAAATTACTCTTTTTGTAGAACTTTTGCTTAATACAAAATTCATAATATTCTGTTTGTCATGGTTTTTCCTGCTTCAAGTGTTTGTCGAAAACAGGATTAACAAATTTATAAAAATTAAAAAATAAATAAAATTATAGACATCTGGTAAGTTAAAATTCGCCATCTTTTTTCAAATAATCAATTTCTAACTGTGTTAAACAACTGTTGAAGGAGAAAGTGCTCTTTATTTATTATGTCACAAAACTGGGCCACAAGTTTCTCCAATTCTTACTTTTTTCTAACTTGCTACCTCTCCATGCCTAAAAACACTGTGGATTTCATTTCTTTTCCTAAATTTGGCAAATTTTTCAAACCAGCCTTTGCTGGCGTTAAATCCAAAAGTACTAACAGCCTCTGTGCCTGGGAATTTTTTTGTAAATCATAAATGTCTAATACTCTACATCAAATAAATGATTTAGAAATTTTGCCATCTCGTAACTCTACATCACGTATGTGTATGTAAGTAATAACTTTACATGTCTAAGTAAGAACTTTACATGTATAAGTAAGAACTTTACATGTATAACTAAGAACTTTACATGTCTTAGTAAGTGCTTTACAGCTTCTTTTGCTATTTGGGCCTTTGTCTAGTAATAAAAAATACTTGTTTTGCAACATCAGCTGACAAGACTGAAAAAAAAAAAAAAACAAAAAAAAAACGAAGACAAAAAAAAAAGTACAAGTATATTGAATAAGAAGCAGAAGGGTGAAACCGTAAACAGAAAAAGTACTTACAAAAAAATTTCATACTATATAAAAATACATAATATCATGATTTCCTACTGCGTATTACTACACATCATTACAATTCATATTATTACAAGTCATAAACAATATTTTAATTCACAATATTTCAATTACACAATTGATACACAATATTTCATACACAATAAAACTACATAATATCATAACTTCCTACTTCACATTACTGCACAAAGTACACATTACTTATCCATTGTTCAAAATGGTAGATATTGTCGATCTTGTCATATCGAACTATATTGCAAGATCAGATACACAAATGTCATTGTCATGTTTCAGGGTTATTTCTTTTTTCACTTCAATTGTTATTTTCACGAATTTCCTTTTTTTTTCGAGGTAACTTTTAGCTTTCTTCAGAGACTGAGGGCTAATGAACTGAAAATAAACCTCTGCCACAAAAGGGAGAAATTTGTATTGCAAAGTAGAGCTATTTAAAACGTGGTGGTCAGTCCGAGAATATTTATTTTTTTTAGCCGGTCTAATGGCCACGCTTGAATGGTACTCGAGAGCCGGAATTCTGTTCGCAAAAACAGCCATTCGACTCTCGAAGCTTTTTCTGAAAAACTGATTTATTTGAACCGAGGAATGTACGAGAACCGAGGTTTCACTGTGATTATGATTTTGCCCCACAAGACCGAGGTTTTAACCTATCTCGGATGCTTTTGCTTCACTTGTGCCCCAAAATTGAGGAAAAACAGCTTGCGCATTTACTATTTTACTTTCCACGTCTTGCCTGCACCCTCCTCTTTAATTTTAAAATTAAACCAAAGCAAAGGAACTTGTCTACCTCGTTTTTTTTTTAAATACTTATCTTCAGTGAACCTTGGGTAACACCTATTCTTTGCTGTATTTTGCCTTTTGTGCATCTGTCATGATTCCTAGCGTTGTAACTTCATTAAGACTTTTCTACGAATTTCCAAAGTGAGCCACAATTCTGTCTGTGATCGGTTTGCCTAAAATCAAATCACGCCTGCCTCAGGCAGTCTCAGGAAGGTGGACCAAGAATTTAAAATTGACCTAGGACCATTAGATTGCCTGAAATGAGAGGTAAACAAGGCACGCCTATCTATGGTCTTAGGCAGGTTAAACCAAGAATTTAGAATTGACACAGGGCCGTTAATTTGCCTAGAATCAGAGGTAAAAAGCGTCTAAAGTCAAAATGTGACCATTCTCCAATGAGCGTCAGGCAAGGCGGTTGATTCAATCGATAAACGTAGACATTTGCACTAGTAAAAAAGTCAATTTAATGTTAGTTGAAATACAAGTAATCCAGTCCATAGGAAAAGGATACTATTCTATTTCCCACTGGATTGTATTTGAAATTATCTATCTAGCTTATTAACCTCAAGGTATGCTTTACCTTTACCTCACAGTCCAATAATAACTTTAACATGCTAATTGGGGATTTGATACAGATACAGGACCCAACATTTTCTAAATGTTTGAGTATCTACTTAGAATTTGTCCTTTCTTTCTGTATAGAAAAAAGAAAGGGAAATAAACGGCTGCAACCCCAATTGACATAAAAGATTTTGAAAGGATTCACTATAAGGGGCTAAAAGCCCGATATGGAGTTCAACCAGATTGAACTGATTTTTTTTTATTTATTTTAGGTATTTAGACTCCAATGAAATTCAGTCTATACAGCCAAAACGCTTGAGTCACTTGAAGTTTTTGACGAGACTGTAAGTATTACTCTTTTAATATAATACCCAAGACCAGCAAGCTTGCACTAGGTTATTCTGGCAGTGAGGAAACAACTTACAAAACCACAACAAGCAGGCGAATTGTATAGAAAGTTTTAGACTTCGCTGGAAAAATTTGATTTTGATGGGACGGGGTGCAAGTGTCCAAAGGCCCTCGTTGGGTACGTGTCTGACCTTAGATATGGTATATCGGGTGTTTTTTTGGCTAGTTTGGCAACAGTTGTTTTGATATACTTGAGCAGCTGAATTTGATTATCTTTCTTAAAAAAACGGTATATGTTTGGAAATTGTAAAACGAAACCAGCCTCTTTTTGGACAAGAGCGTAAAATCTTCGCGTAGTTAAGGTTGCCGTTCTCTGTGAAATGTTTGGTATTGTATTTGTGCAGTCACACGGTTTTAATCTTTCAACGTAAAATATATATTTATAATTTAATCTTTCTATCTACTAAATTGTATTTCAAAACTGCTGGGAATTTTTTAGTTTGAAAAATGTGGAAATTGGTTGAAATCACTGAAAAAAGAAAATTTTCTATTTTTTAAGCAAGTTTAGATTGTTCTCCATAAACGAAATTTAAGCTGGCCTAGTGTATTGATAGATTTGAAAATAATGAGTTGAACTGAAAAACTACTTGAATGAACCCTTGTTTCAGAAAAGAAGCAAACTAATTTAAATATAAACATTTAAATTCTAAAAATTCCTATCTTTTTTATGAAATATTAAAACCAAGTTATCAAATACCCGCTTAAGATCCACAAAAACTGAAAGAAGTATTTTGTCAGTATTAAAACACTTACTTTCAAAATCACAAAAATAATGAGATTCTACAATCTCTTCCGTTCTCTTCTTGTATGTTCTGAAATGTTCTTTTCTGATCCGATAATCTACAATTCTCTTCTGAAATGCTGATGAGGAGAATCCAGACAATCTCCTTTCCTCCTCCCAGCTTTTATTTGGATCCAAACCAGGCATATACGACCTTTGGGTCCAAGCCATGTGTGCATACGAAATTTCAAATATTAATAGATAAATATCTTACCCTTTTGGTCTTACTACCTTTTTGGTGCATAGGTTTTTTTGCCCTTTTGGCGAAATATCTTTAGAGGTCCTAAGGCAATTGTTAATAATCTTAATTAATTTTAAAGCCATATCGCGTATATATCATATCACGTATTTATATATTTTGCTTTGTTCCTGAAGAGTCAGAACAAATTCATTCCGTGGACCCTAAGCAAACTATTAATAACTACTCTATTACAACAAGTATCTACTTTCATCTACTTATAACCTCGAAGTGTGTAACTGCAATCTTTCATTTTTCGTTCACTTTTTGTTCACTTATTCCCTCAAAATAAATTTTTACTTTCGTAACTAATATAACTTAGTTACATCTAACTGTAATTATTTGATTCTTTGTCGCGTTTATACGGTTTTACTCTTAGAACTCGTTTGATTCAAGGCCGTATCTAGGGGAGGCTTACCGAGTTTGCCCTCCCCCTTACGGAATGCTTTTCCAACTTGTTAAAAAGTCACATAATTAGATAAAAACAAAATTTTCGTGCGTTTTGAAAATATTTCTCAACCCCCCCCCCCCACCTCCTCCCCTCGAACAAAATTTTGATTACCGCCTTGCTTCAATTATTAAAATTTCATTCGCCATGTAAAAAAAAAATTAAAATCTAGTAAAGGAATTTTTTACGATCACTTCCGATCCTACCTAGCAGTTTCAAACTGCAGTTACTTGGTATTTTTTTTTTATTTTAACCCAGAACACCTTCAGTTTTTCAGTTTTTAATTCTCAAAACTCGAAGGTATGACCTTTTGATGTTCAAAAGCTGACATACAAGCTAAATTTGCTTCTTTTATCATATATTCCACACTTGATCCTAATAAATCATAATTGTCACTTCTACATGAATATATTTTGAAAGACAATTAACAAAAACAACTTCTATTTTGTAATCTTAGCGCGAGCTGTCATGATGGATAGTTAATAAGGTGATTTGTACCGTATATAGACATACTTGAGTTTTTTGGAATTGTTATAACGTTTCACTTCATCACGAGATTAAAAGGAAAAAAAAATGGACAGGATCTGTTGATGTTACTGATTTGAGCTCTTTTTAGCAATAATAATTTAACAAGCATGCTGTTAAAGCATTATACAGTGTAAGGGGTGACCCATTCTCGAAAATCGTGTACAGCAAGTGATGCACACCCTGTGTGTCGGAAGCGTGCTACACGTAGTGTGAAGCGTTCTCTGCGAGCGCGAAAAACGTTTCCTATGATGGAAGTATGCCATTTGTGGCGGAAAAGTGGTGCTCCAGGGTGTACATCCGGTGGAGGAGAATGAGAGACTCCTTGATAAAATAAGGCGATATCATCATTATATAATTGAGTTGCATTTGCTTGCTTTTATTAATATTTCATTAGTATTATATAATAATGTTTTAGTAGTATTAAAGGGCGTTTTTGGCAATCCACTTCAAGGATTATTTGTCTTTTAATTTCTTTTTGTATCAGCTATACTATATTATAATGTTAACATTAGATAATTTTGTAATGCTATTTTTAGTAATAATTTTGAAATATGACTCATATGCAACTCAAAGAGAATAAAAAATTTTTAAGATAAAAAAATGATAAAATAAAAATGACAAGCCCTTTTCTATTTACCAAATTTACTGTTCTGGCTTTATTTAAGAGTAAAGCCTATAAAAGAAATGGAAAAAGTTTTCAGACCATGCTGTACACCTTCAGCTCACCCCCATCATTTTCAACTTTACCTTGCTTTACCTCCACTTCACTTCAACTTCACCAGTTGAAGCTCACACTTTCAGCTCACCCCCTCACCATCATGTTGTTTTAGAAGAGTTTAGTCTCAGTCATATTGATAAATTTATTTTCAGCATTTTGATACATGTCAGTTTCTGATAAATGTTGGGCGAGGAATACCCCAAAATAGGCCAATTTTGCACAAATTTACTGGAGCCTATTTCTAGGAAATTCCCAACTTCCAGAAAGTTAGTTATTCCATAAACTGACTGGAGATCGGAAACTTTATCAGGGCACATCATTTTGCAGTCATTATGTTATTTATGTCCAGTTGTTAGTTAAATATGCAGTTATTAATATAGGCCTACCAAATTCGTTTATGCTATTTTTCTTTAGTACTATTAACGTTTCTTTGACGTTAGTATGTGTAAAGAATTTATTTTGGAGTTTCTTATGGAGAGTTAAGGCGTTATGGCTAATAAACTTACCACCTTGTAGCTTTTAAGGCAATTTCTAGCATCCAAGTTTTTTTTTAATGCTTTCAACGAATGCTGTGCTGCTTAATAACGAATACTATAAATTTGTTTCTTGTAATATTGAATTCTAGCCAATACACTTGGCATTCAGTAATATTTTAATTTTTTTGTTTTCCTTAAAACCAACAAACTTTTTTATTTGAAGCATTTTGCTTGATCTGCTATTAAATCCGTTTTCCTCATAGATTATACTAATCTGTTTCTAATATGACAGTATTTTATGTAGCTATTGACCGCGTAATATTTTTATTCTTTAAATCTATTTGACGAGAACGTAAATTTACCCATTTGAGCTTCCGAGTCTCGGTTTATTTGCAAAATAATGCAAATATAGTGTCGGATGTAACACTCGTCTGTAATTGTAAGATATAGACGTAAAACTTCTTATATATGTAACACGGATGTAACACTTATCATATATGAACATATAAGGACAGCTGCATCTACTTACTAATTTATCAACGCTTTGGGTCTAACCATGTAGCCTAGTTCTATGCATGCTCTTTGGTAAAAATACTTTTTAACTTTCTTCTAGGGATTTAAGTCACAATCAAATTGCTGTGTTGTCAAATAACACGTTTTCAGATCTTGGCATGCTACTATCGCTGTAAGTACTTTTCGCGCTGTTATATTATAGAAAAATAATATATCCCTAACCTGGTGGCGGTCTTTCACTCAAGATTATCACTCTGGACTAATTTAATGACTGGCATCATAGTTTAAGCTGATAACTCTTGGTTATGGGAGTAAAAACGCTCATTAACGTTTGTCTAGGGATTTAAATCACAAGCCCCATTTAAGTCATTGGTAACTAAAAATCATATTGTGTGAGTTATGTTGAGTAGATTTTTGAACTACGTTTAGTTCAGGGATTTTCAGATTTAGTTTTGGGACACCATTTACAGTTTATTGTGTCAAGTTAAAATATATCATAAAAATCTTTTCTATTTTCCCAGAAGATTTCACTTGAGAGCTTTGCTCCTATTTTTGCTAAAAAAAAAAGAAGAAAAAACCTTACAAGAAAAAAAACTTTTTAACGAGGAGAATTTTGCAAGTGAAATGGAACGACAAAAGAAAAACACATATTCCGGTATGGCGGCCAACGCCCTCCACCAAGCATAAATAGACTAACTTCCAACAAAGCATTGACAAATAAAAAAAATAAAGTGAAACCAGAAGAACACAAGAAAAGCAAATGGAAAATAAAGGAGAGAATGAATCGCTACTTTTATTTATATGTTTTTTCCGAATTCAGTCTCCTGTTTTGTATCAGTCACTACGATAGTTCGCTTGTTATCTTTTCTGCATTTTTTTAACCAATGTGTTTATTCATTAATTGTTTCTATTTGTTGACTGCTTTTGGAAAGTTAGCCTTTTATTATTATTAGCACTAAAGACTGTTCAGCCTTCCCGCTGAAATGTCTAGTTTTCTTTCGTCATTCCATTTTTCTGGCTCGGTTGCATTTTCTGGCTTTTTTCGGTTGCATTTTTTTTTTGTTCTTGCAATCCTTTTCGTCTACTCTGCCATTTTTCGAAAGGGTGGTCTCTTTTCTTGCTAATGTTTCTGCTAAAATGATAATCAAATAGTAGGTTTTTGTGTATTAGTCTACTTATGTTTATTATCGCTTTATTTGATGCCTAAAATACGGTATCTTACGCTTTCATTTATATCTTAATATTCCCATTTACACTTACATCTGAAAACCAACAGATATTACGTCTGCTTCAAATCTTAATACTTGTATCATCATCTGCATCTTAAAATCTGTAATGCCTACCTGCCTAAGTGGAAGAAAGTCACACAAATGTTAGGAGATGATCGTCTCAAAGCCGGCAACAAAGGAGTTCAGAAAAACGATTATAAGGGAAGAGCCAAAATTTGAACCGTCTGATTGGATGGCTTGAAAGAACCTTGGGCAAACCGATAACCAGAAATAATAAATTGATAACCATAATTATCACCATAATCAAATATTAATACCTCTATCTGCATCTTAAAATCTGTTATGCCTACTTCTATGCGGAAAAAAGTCACAGGAACTAGATGTTAGGAGATGATCGTCTCGAAGCTGGCAACGAAGGGGTTCACAAAAACGATTATAAGGGAAGAGACAAAATTTGAACGGTCTGATTGGATGGCTTGAAAGAACCTCGGGCAAATCCATAACTAAAAATAATCAATTGCTAACCAAAATCAAATCTTTATACCTGTATCTGCATCTTAAAGTCTGTAATGCCTACCTGTCTAAGTGAAAGAAAGTCACATGAAGAATGTCACATAAATTTTAGGAGATAATCGCCTTAAAGCCGACAACAAGGGGCTCACAAAGGTGACTATAAGGGAAGAGCCAAAATTTGAACAGTCTTGTTGGTTGGCTTGAAACAACCTTGGGTAAACCGATAAACAGAAATAGCAACTTCCTAACTGTAATCATCATCTGTATCTTAATGTCTGCAATACCTACCTGCCATAGTGGAAGAAAATTAGAGGCGAAATTTTATTTTTCATCCTAGAAGGTGTGATTTGAAGCATAGATGCCATTATGGAGGAACCTTGGGGGCATGTCCCCCTTGACTGATAATTCCTTTTGAACATATCTGTTTGTTCCTTTTGTGTGTGTTAGAAAAATTCTTAAATCTTAGATAGCTTACAAGTTGTGACAAATGTTCAAGGATAACCCTTGTGACTTTATTTTTACTATTAATCTTTTCAATTTAGTGATTGTTAATTCATAAATAAAAAGAATCAAACAGAATAAGAAGATGTTACAACTTTTATTCTTAAAAATGGCACTCGCAAGGAAACATTGCTAAACATGCCTTTCACATCAAAGAATAAAAGCAATTGAAAAAAGAAACTATACTAAAACACAGAAAAAAAAACAATTAAAGACAATCAGAAAAGTAATGCAAGGAATAAAAAAATCAATAAAAATAATAAAAGAAAATCAGTTATTCATATATTTAAAACTTGAAAGACACGAACTAGCAGAGGAAATGAATTAGTGTAGGAATTGCTCAACAGAACTAATGGCTGGAAACTACTGAACTGAAGAATTGAACTCGACAGGAGGAACTACACAGGAACAAACGCCCATGAAATTTTGAGCACCAAAAGGATTTGAACTAATCTAAAATTTAAAGTACTGATTCAAAGGCTAAAATAGATGAGGCTAAATGAAGGAAACAAATGGCAATAAAACATTAAAATCAGTAAAAAAAAAATAAAGTTATCCTTATGTTTTGCCTCTCTTATGTAATCTATATATGTAAAAATAAGTTGTCTGTCTGTCTATCTGTCGAGTGACGTCATGTCATCATGTCGTCATGAAGTTAGTTGTCGTCATGTTTGTTATGACGATGACGTCATTAAAAGTATTTAAGAAAATCGTTCAAAGACAAATTTTTAATTGTAAGAAGATAGTGGACAGAAAAAATGTTTAATTGTAAAATGACTGAAGAACCTTCAATGGCAACAGCCGAGGAAGCTGCTCAAAGAGTCTATGCCAAAAAACTTGTGGATGATAGAGAAAGTAAGAAAAGAAAGCGTGCCGAGGAATGACAAGAACAGCAAGAAAACAGGCTTGCGGCTGATAGAGAAAGTAAGAAAAGAAAGCGTGCCGAGGAATCACAAGAACAGCAAGAAAACAGGCTTGCGGCTAAAGAACGCAAAACCGCGCAGTTAGATGAAAATCCACCTGGACAGCGAGAGTCAAAACATATCAAAACTGAAAATGATAGCGATGATGATCGGGTTTGGGATTTTGACTTGGATAAGGTCATCAATGCCTACCAGATTTTAGTTAAAAAAACAAAGGTTCGGCGATATGTATTTCATAGTGACGCTGAAAAATAAAGAAGAAAAAGAAAACTGAAAAAAGAAAAAGGGTAAAAGACTAAAAAAAACTAAAAAGAAAAAACACTCAAAGAGAAATTACAGACCAGGACACAAATGACGACCGGGACAGAGGGAATATAAATGAAAACCTGACAATCTATTTATATGGACAGACAATGTGACAGCAAAGAATGTTGTATATTGGCAAGTTTTACGTAGTTAAAAATCTATATATATATAAAAATAAGTTGTTTGTTTGTGTGTCTGTCTGTCGACTGACGTTGTGTTTGTCCGCATATGACGTCTGAATCATTTCATCATATACCAATTCAAAAACGAATGTATTCAAGCCGAAGTAGCTGAGTTGGTAAAGCGTTATGTTCCAGGTTCTAGGTCCGAGAGGTTCAAGGTTCGAACCTTGGCTTTAGCATCAATACAAAAGAAGAAAAAAAACTAAAAAAGGTAAAAACTACAAAAAAAAACTAAAAAGGAAATACTAAAAAAAAATAAAAAAAACAAAAAAAAGGTAAAAACTACAAAAAAAAAAAAAACAACTAAAAACTAATAAAAAAACTAAAAAAACTAAAAACTGAAAAAGAAAAAAAACAAAAAAGGAAAAAAGCTGAAAAATAAAGGAGAAAAAGAAAACTAAAAAAACTAAAAATAAAAATAAAAAAACTAAAAATGGTAAAAACTACAAAAAAAAATAAAAGGAAAAAAGAAAAAAAACTAAAAAAGCTAAAAAAAGGTAAAAACCAATAAAAAACTAAAAAGAAAAAAAGGAAAAAAACAAAAAATTTATTTCATCATATACCAATTCAAAAACGAATGTATATACAGAACGGGACACGGGGAATATAAATGACGACCGGGACACTCAAAGAGAAATTACAGACTGGGACACCGGGACACAATGACGACTGGGACGTGTGTGTCGACTGACGTCATGTTTGTGTGTCGACTGACGTCATGTTTGTCGACTGACGTCATTATAAGGATTGAGCTGTATGTCGTCATGAAGTTGTTTGTCAACTGACGAAATTACAGACTGGGACACAAATGACGACCGGGACACAGGGAATATAAATGACGACCGGGACACTCAAAGAGATATTACAGACTGGGACACCGGGACACAAATAACGACCGGGACACAGGGAATATAAATGCCGACTGGGACACAGGGACACAACTACAACGGGGATGCCGGGGGGCAAACAACCGGGACACAGGGAATATAAATGACGACTGGGACACAGGGACCCAACTACAACGGGGACGCCGGGGGGCACAGGGGGGATATATAAATGACGATGGGGACACAGGGAATGTTTGATTAGCAATCACCATCAACAAAGCTCAGGGGCAATCATTAGAATAATGAGGTATAGATATGAATACGGATTGTTTTTCCCGTGGACAATTATATGTTGCATGTTCAAGAGTCGGTAAACCTGACAATCTATTTATATGTACAGACAATGGGACAGCGAAGAATGTTGTATATTCGCAAGTTTTACGTAGTTAAAAACATACATATATATATATATATATATATATATATATATATATATATATATATATATATATATATATATATATATATATCTATATATATATCTATATTCACAGGTGGGACACTGGGACGCAACTACAATGGCGCGTAACTAATATGGCGCGTAACGACTTACGCGCGCGGGGGGACTTGGGAGGCGCGAAGTGCCCCCACCAACTAGGTGTTGGGGTGGCGCGAAGCGCCACCGCAACAGCTAGTTTTAAAACAATATTCTCTCTTATGTATCCCCTTTCTCTTTTTCTTCCATATTCTCTATCTTTTTCTCTCTCTTTCCCCTTATTTCTTCTCCTTTCTCCCTCTTTACCCCTTTCATCTCCCCTCTCTCTTGCTCTCTCGCTGTCTCTCTCTTCTCTATTCCTATCCTTTTTCTTCCGTCTCCTTCCTTTCTTTTCTCCTAATCTTATCCTTCTAGCAAGCCAAACTTGTATCGAATGCTTTGGAGCTGAGCATAGTGTAAATAGAGTTTAGCAATTATATTTGTAAATGTTTATATATCATTTTGTACTTTGAATACTCCTGATTCTAACTTGGTAATTAAATATTCATTTAGACGAGTATTTTTTGATAATTTACTTTAAACTTTTTGTCTGTAAATTAGTTTTATTTTTACTATCATAACGTTGTTTCTTCTGTATTTTGCTGTAATTTTTATGGTTTTTTTTTGTGTATGTGTGTTTCGAAAATGAAGTAAATTTTTAGTTATTCACCAAATTGTTTGTTTTTTAATTTAATTTAACAACTTTGTCTTATTAAATTGTACCGAATATGTGCGCTCATTATATTTGGAGATTTTACAGCAATGTAAAAATAATTATTTTTATGATTGTAAAATTACTTCATTATTGATTTTCAACCAAGCTTAGATTGCTCACTGTTTGTTTTCTTCTTCTTTCCAAATAAGGTAAAATTTGGTTTACTGGTTTAATTACTTTTGGCGGAAGCTAGCAGTCTGTTTTTATATAAGATAATATTCTATTCGTAATGCAACTTTGACGAAAGTTTAAAAAAAAAACGTACCTAATAAGTACTTTAAATTAAAAAAAAAAAAAAAAATAACCCAGCAAATTACCAAACGAAAACGAACGAAATACACTCAGTTATTTAAAAAACATTTAAACAGACTATAAATAATATGAGCGTCTTTTTAGTGAAAGAATTAATTTGGAGTTATTGAGGGTTCAGTGTGCGAAAACATGTTTAAAAATTGTGGTAAGAAGACAAAGTTGAGGACGAAGAATTAAAGCTAGGCAGCAAGAAGGACGACCAATCGGATATATTAACTTCTCGAGGTAGCATCAGCGGTAAGGATGATAAATCAGCGAACCCCTCCTCCTCTTTGTCGTGTTCCATTCAATCTCCAGTAATGTCCCCCTCCAGACCAAATACTAAGCAGCATACCCTGAGATCTGTCCCTCCAAACATCCCTTCCTCCCATGAATTGGGTCATGTACAGTCAATACACCCTCGCAGGTCACTTCACTCCACTAAGATCACTTGTAGGCTAATTGGAAAAAAAAAGTATTTACCCCGTCGTCCCTTCCACAAAAAAAAAACAGAAGTCACTTTATCCCATCCCAACGCTCCATGAAAGTTTTAACTCAATTCCCCAAGCTGTCCGCCGATGTAGGTATTTTTTTTCGCAACTGAAAAAATTAGGAAGAATAGGAAAATAAATAATGAAGTAAGATTAGGATATTAGCAGTCACAGTAATGACAGAGTACAAGTATCGCTCTGTAGCGTGGGTGTTTTGGAAAATTGAGGCAGGTGTGATAGATGTTATCCAGAAGAATTGCCAAAACAGGTGTTTTAGTCTAACTTTTTTAGGGCTAAAAAGGGTTAAGTTGGTTCAGTGACGCTTTGTGGCTGAAAGATGATAGGCTGTTGAAAATTGTGCTTTTTGAAAAATAGGCTAAATTAGTCTTTAAGTAGTTAACAATCAAGTCGATCAAAATGTTTTTTGAAGCTAGGATCTGTAGGCTTTGTATAAGCTAGGAATATGTAAAGGCTCTAGTTATAGCCTTTGATTATGTTAAATTATTAAATTCGAATTCTACTAAAATTTTACGCCATTCTCAGAAATATTATTATTTTTTTTTAGATTGTAAGCTGAAACAAGCTTTTATACGACAGCTTAAAATGAAGACAAATAAAGCTTAAAGTTTATTTGTCTGTAAAATAAAGCCGATCGAAATATATATATATATATATATATATATATATATATATATATATATATATATATATATATATATATATATATATATATATATATATATATATATATATATAAAGCTGGGATTTATAAGCTTTGTTTTTTTTTGTTTTTTTGTTTTTTTTAGCTAGGAATATGCATAGGCTAATACTCCATTAAAATATTAAAGTTAAATTGTATTAAAATTTGAAGCCAACTTTAAACATTTTACTTTTTTTTCGTTTTTAGGGCCATGAGAAGTAATTTATAGTGAATACCATCAAACCTTAAACTAATCAACAGTCAAGTCAAACCGTATATTTGATCCTATGATCTATAGGAGAGATTTAGGCTAAATATATATATATATATATATATATATATATATATATATATATATATATATATATATATATATATATATATATATATATATATATATATTATGTGTTCTATAAGTTTATAAGTTTAGATCTATAAGTATAAAAGATTTCTAAGTTTAGACTAACATTTAAAGCCAATTTTAAACGTATTACTGGATTTTATGTCTTTAGGGTTATAAATTATACAAAACTTTCATTAATACCCAGAAATAAATAATTAAACCGTAGATTAGCCAATAATTAAGTGAAACAAAACGATTGAAACTACAATCTATATGTTTGGTTGAGCTCTGTAGGCGTAGGCTCCTTTCTATTAAAAGGCCAAAGTAAAATTTTATTATCACTGACGGCCAACTTGAGTAACCTTACTAATTTCTTTTGTTTATTTGTTTATTTTTAGAGTTATAAGCTACAACAAGCTGCAATGTGTTCATCGGGATGCTTTCAGTGGCTTAAAACTGCTTAAAGTTTTGTAAGTTTTTTTTGCTCAATTATTTTTAGAATCTTTATTTTGACGAATTTACATTATTATTTATGCTACCTATTTTAAGGTAATTTCAGATAATCAAGGCTCTGATAATTATTTTTATTGCGTTTTATTGTAGGCCTTGCCATTTTTTAGGTCACAATTGGTTAAAATATGTTTAGATAACATATCTAAACATATGTTTTCCGTTCAAAATTACCCTTTCCACTATAATAGGGAAACTTTCACCCTTCAGTACCCATATCTTAGGCTTAATTCTAATACATTCAATATTTAATTAATTCCAAGAGTAGAGAGACAAGGGAGTGAATTCCTTCCTGATTTGGTTTTAAATTTTCTCTCATCTGAACTTTAAATTTTCCTTGTGCTCTGTGGCCATTGGTTTCATATGATAACCCTTCTGAAAAAAAACCTGTGAAAACTAGAAAAAATTCACTTCAAGGCTCTTAGACATGATTAACGGCGTAATTTTCTTTAAGATCACAACCTTTTTTTTAGGATGCTTCCGTGTTTTTCTAAATATGCAGGTTTTCTTACGCAATTAATTCTTGATGAGTAAATTTGAATAAATCCAGCACTTTTGCGTTTAGCAAAAGTACATGGGGTTTTTGTTTCTATTTACAAGGATCTCTTTTTGCTTACCATGTATACAGTATACCTTTTTGCTTACCATATAGACAGTAAGGCGCCGCCCGGGTCAAGTCGAAGAAATAAAAGTGGTTCTAATGCCAAAGCCAAGGATTATGTAATAAAATGCGGAAGTCATTATAAGCAAAAAAAAAAAAAAAATAGTGATCTACTGAGAGGTTTACGAACTCATTTTACCAACTTATCTCGTGAAGATATCTTGCTAATTGCTACAACTTTACTATGAGAAATATGCAATTATAAAGTTTTAGTATTAATTTAATAAGCTTAACTTTTTGTATATGAGCAAAAAAAGTTAATAGTATATATATGTATATATATATATATATATATATATATATATATATATATATATATATATATATATATATATATATATATATATATATATATATATATATATATATATATAAATATATATATATATATATATATATATATGAGAGAAAATAAAAAAAATAGCGATCCAGTGAGAGGTTTACGGACTTATTTTACTAACTTCATCACATGAAGATATATTGATGATTGCTACAACTTTAGTATGAGAAATATGAAATTATAAAGTCTTATAATTAATTTGATAAGTTTAATTTTTTTTCTTATATTATTAACTGGAGAGACAAAAAGCTGATTAAATTTTTTTTAATAGATTTTTTTTCTTTATTTGTTTGAGTGTCCCCAAAATTGCTTAAAGATCTGATCCGGCGATGACGAGATGCAATACGTATTTGGACTGAAAAATTTAGTCACAAACACATAGGAAGACATATTTTTCATTGAAAAAATAAAAGACGGTAAACACCAATAATGATTCATATTCTTATTTCAGATTGTTTCTGTTGAAAATACCTAGTTTGCGGATTTATTGGTGAAAAATGACAATAGATGGCAGAATATGTTTTTTTTTCTCTTTAGATTGTTATATACTATTTAGATGCCTATAGACTTTGACTACAGTTTCAAGTAGCATAGTGGTGCAAGTTTAAATTCAAAAAGTGACAGCCTTTTGATTTTTTCTGAGAAATCCCAAATTCCTTCCTTTGGAATTATTTTTCTATTTTCTTTTGTTGTTACGGTCTATAGTAGGCTGCATAGCAGGGGTATAATACTGCATAGCAGGGGTATGGTAGTAATCTGAAGCTACTTGCGCTACTGATGGTGCTCTACTACCAAGAATAACTGGAACAATTCTTGAGTCAACTTGACTTGACTTACCTGACCTAGAGCTCTTGTTAAGCAGCGTAGCCAGTGTAGAGAGAAACAGACGTCAGCGTCGTTAGTCGTTTCCAGAGTGTTCTGTCCCGGGAGGGGGTCAGAGCTTCATTGAGGTTGATGTTCCTGGTAGTGAATTGACCGCCGACGTCTCTGCATCTTGTGTGTGGTCTAACTTCGGGACGTTTCCAGCCGGTTGCAGTTGGATCAAATTCAAATATGAGTCAGGTGGGGGTTTGAGTGCGCAGGCAAAGTAGATGACTGTACTAACGTAGTTAGTGAGACTGGAGATGCTCGGACAGGGATGGTAATTTAAAAGACCAAAGGACCTCCAGGTTCTGTACCCTGTTGATCCATCTAACGTACTCGGTTTTGCGGAAGCGGAGGTGGATAGTGCTGGAATCAACACTGGAATCAATTTAAAAAAATTACTGGTATTTTTTAAACATGTTATTACTTTGGGAGGTTTATAAAATGCACATTAGTAAAATTAATATAAATTTGTAACAATAATAAAATATATAAATTATCGAAGAGGTAAAAACAACTATTGATTTCGTTTATATTTTTTTTTTCGATTTTCCGGCTTCAATAGGGAGCGCTAAATCGCGCTGACTGCTTTATATACCCCCATTTATTGTTTTCAACTCCATAAACTTCCATATGTCTTATTTTTTGTCAGTTGTAAAATACTCAAATCCTTTAAGATTTATAATACTACATAATATGCTCACAATTATAGTACCCTTTAATATGGCAAAGAAAATATAATTTAATTTGAAAGTTCAAGGAAATTACATTAATTTGATCACTAGTCTGCTGATTTCATTCAGTTGAATAATTAACTTTGAACCAGCGACAGGACTTCAATTGCTGTTTAATTCTGTCTGTTGCTCTTAACTGCTTATTAAATTTAGCCTTCATCATTCATTTTGATAACTCAATTCAGCCAATTAAGTGGTTTAACATATATCCGAATTTGAACGAATAGTTTCATTAAAAAAGATAATTTTATGAAATCAGAATTCCATGCCAATTAACTTTTTAGATTTCAATTAACGTAGCAAAATGATAAATCATATTTCATGATATCCTCGCTAATTCTTTACAATGTTCTATTTTCGCTTTATAAGCTACTATACCATATTTGGCTTTGTTCTACTTATAATCATTGAAGAAACAGACTCGAAAACTTGTCGAAAGCCTGTTTGGATAAGGAACAAATCTATACGATGACCGAATGACAAACTTTTCTCTTTAACAGTTTTCATAAACCATAGCGGTCTTTTTGTTGTTATGAAATTTTTTTAACAACCAAAGTTAGTGGGTGAAAGCAAGCGTTCTTATTTGCCAATTGCATTTCAACTGCCATTCGCCGAAGAATAAATTTCGGCATCATTTGATAGATGTGACGAGAGCCGGATTTATATCTTCGGTGCTTCTAGGCCCAAGTGTTTTGGCACACCTTTGGGGAGACACATATATTTCATAGATTGAGGGGAACATATATATTGGAGACATATATTGGGGGAAATCCCCAAAAATTCGGGGATAATGGAAGTCCTGAACTGAAGGCAAGTGATGAGCCAAAAGTAATGCAAGAGAGAGGTGATACCAAGCTCTTAGATCCCATTCTTAGGAGACATCTGACTGTTTATAGGCGACTACGGAATTCTTGTGTTGTTTTAAAATCACTTTTTTTGTGAATAGGCAACACACTAACAAAGTGCACCATGAATCACATCAGTCCAGTTTTTGTTAAGAAAAAAAAAATCGCTTAGTGTTTTTTTGCCATCCTCGGCATTGTGTTCCCCCTAGGCCTGGGCCTACTGGGCCTATGCGTAAATCCTTGCCTGGGTGTAATGTAATTTATAAATTCCAAACTATGTGCCTTTTTAACTGCAATCGAACATACAAGGTTGGGTGTTACTCAGAAGATCTGTGAAAAAAATAGATTGAAGTATTTTCACACGCATATTCTTGTTTTCTGCCATTTACGCAGTCTCTTTTGTAACCTCCTGAAAAGAAAACTTAGTAGAAGTGCATGTGAAAAAGCGAAAAAACAAAACAAGAATCCTTTTTTGTTTTTGTTGTAGACGTTGTCCCTTCACCAAGGATGAGCAATTGCAGAAGTTTTTTTTTATTTACAGTTTTAGCGAAAATACAATGTCTAGAACTCCCATCGTCAGTATAGTTTTCCCATCAATAGATTACATTAAAGATAAAATTTTCATTTCACAAATGTACGTTTATTTCTCTTGATGGTAGAATTGCTCATTCAAGAAGGAAGTCGTATACGGTCTTTTCCTTAATGAGATTTGTGGTCCAAGCGATAGCTGATATGCTGTTATTCATAACAATTTTTATTAGCTTTGCCCCTCTCTTTAAAAAGTTTAAAGGTTGCTCAAATACGCTTAATTGTCGCTGAATCTCCTGCGGTTGTCCATTTGATGTACATTTATAAAGAACATACCACTAATTGAAAATATCTATAGCAAACTCTATTTGTTAAAAAAAATAGATGGCGGAAAAATGCAATCAAGCTTCGAAGAAATCTTCAGCAACGTGCTAATTAAGCAGCATTTCCAGTAAAACTGCTTAATTTAAATTCTTTTTCTTGTGACACGCTTCAGGAATGGTTTGGTGGGGTGGGGGCTCAATTGGCCTTTTAGCCCTATATTTAAGGGTATAAAGTGGCATGCATGATAAACAGCCAATTAGTAAGCTTGGTTGAGATGTAAAAGACAATGAAAGAAACACAGCTAAAACCATTCAATGCACTCACGTATGTAAGAAGGAGAGACGGTGAAAAAGAGTGGGGGTCTGAAACCATACACTAAAATTTTATTTTTCCAAAATTTGAACAATATTTTCTTCATCTTTCGTGTAAATTGTGTTTTTTTTTTATGTTTCATATCCCTAGTCGCCTATTATAGAGGAACTAGTTTTACCACACTAAAGTAGCAAATTGTAAATTTTTGGTTCCAGTAGTTCTCAACCATGTATATTCCGTTGTTGAATTTTTTTCTATTTAAAAGCATTCTTGATTGGTTTCAGGTTCGTTGTGTAGTACTTGAAAATGTATTTTTTTTTTCTTAATATGAAATCGGATACAGATAAGAGTTATTATTTCTTAATAGAAAGTTTACTTACTAGAGAACTATACACATACCCTATGAGAACCACGACATACCCTATGACCAAGCCCTCACGAAATTGAATTTGTCTCCATTTAAAGTTCGGCTTGAACACCTGATTCTGCAGTTTGAAAATCCGTCCTACCCAATACGAGCTACCAATCACTGCTACCCGAACAAGCCCCTCCTAATGGTCGAAATCGGTTACAAAATGAACTTTTACCCCCTAAAATAAGAACTAATCGTTACGCCAACTCATTTGAGCCTTTCTTTACATCGATTTTCAATGTTAAGCCGTAGTATGTGATTTTTGTTTAAATGTAAGATTTTGTAAAAAACTGAATTTAGCTATGCTACGATAGTTCTTAAATATACCGATCCCCCCCCCCTCTCTCTCTCTCTCTCTCTCTCTCTCTCGCTCGCTCTCTGACTCACATCATTCGTGGAACAAATAGGTTGGTATGACCAAGACATCCACAAGATCTATCACCCTCCTTGCCCCAACAAAATCTGGTTTTTCTAGTCACACCTTTGGTTAGATGCCGCTATGATAATACTAAGCAACCGAACGGGGATAATAATAGCAATAGATGGTGAAAATCCTAATTTTAATGTTAAGACTAATTTTTAGCTATACAGAAACTATTAAACCTCTTTCTTGTTTTCTATTCTTAATTTCGTGTAAAGATTTGAAAGTACTTCATAACAGAAGTTTGGTTTAGTTACCTTTTCTCTTTGTTCCTACAGAGCCTTTGGTGGCACATGCTATACCAGCACGCCCTACGCTGGTAGCGCATGTGTTGCCAGCACATGCTGACAGGCGGCTCCTATGCTGTTCACATAGGAAGACAGCACGGCTGTGATAATTGGAAGGGCGGGATGTGCCATTTTTGTAAATTTTCAGGAGAGCCAAAAAACAGGAAAAAGTTTGTCCATGGCGTATGTTTCTTGTTATGTTGTCTTTTTCACGTTCAAAAGTGTCGTATCATCGAATTTCTTTTTTTTTATCTTCGTAACGACAACACATACATAACTATTTTCGACCAAAATGGCATATATCGTCCTTTTGATTATCACGGCCATCGGCTGTGAGGTAGGTTAAAAGTAGCGTATGTATCTTTTTTATTTTCGTTAAGGTACGTGATATGAAAATTTTGATTACACCGTCCGATTCTTCGTGCTAAGTTTGCCAAAAGTATACTGAACTCATTTTTGGCTAAAATTGTATATGTCATTATCACAGCCATCGGCGGTGAGGTAGGTTAAAAGTAGAGTTTGTATTTTTTATTTTCGTAACGATACGAGATTGGAAAATTTTGATTGTACCATCCGATTCTTCATGCTAAGTTTACCAAAAGTATACTGAACTCATTTTCGACCAAAATGGCATATGTCGTCCTTTTAATTATCATATGCGAGCAGCAGCGGCAGCATCTCCCCACTCAGAAACTAACAAGGTTATACCCGTCCTTAGGTCACCGTTATGTGTACGCTGTAATTAATTGTTATGAGTACTTAGGAAAATTATGTCCGATTTTTAGTTTGTCTTCTGTTCAGTGTGTACTTAGTGTTTATTTTATTGTGAAAATCTAAAATGTGTGTATCAGCCAATTTATTTAACCTTGCAAAGATTGATTTATTTATCAATAATATTAAAATATTAAATACGTATGATATTTTAGTCAGGGTTAGGCTTTCCAACGTGTTGGTAATTGACCTTGTAAACTGATCTCATATATTTTCTTTCAGATCCCTCCACGGTAATGATATTTCTCTACTACCTGAAGGAGCTTTCAAAGAATTAAGAAATTTGACCCACTTAGCTCTGGGATCCAACCCTTTCTATTGTGACTGCAATTTGAAGTGGTTGGCAGAATGGGTGAAGCGAGACTACGTAGAGCCTGGTATTGCCAAGTGTGCAGAGCCTCCTACCCTAAAAGATAAATTGTTGCTTTCAACTCCAGCTGAACATTTTCAATGTCGCAGTAAGATTTAATTTTTCACAATTTTCTATAATCAATTTCTATAATTTTCTATCTATAGAGCAGCGGTTCTCAAATATATTTGGACACTCTACCTCTTTTTATTCACAAAACATTTTAATTACTTCTTCTTAGCTACCGGTACTAAGTAAACTATAGGTAAAATATTAAACACATCTTAATTAAACAAATTTGCGTAACCCTAAGAAATTTTGCGTACCCCCAAAGGGGTACGCCAACCACAGTTTAAAACCACTGCTATAGAGAATGTATTTGATAGAGTAAAGAATATAGGACAGAAATTTAGAAATTCAGCCATCAGTCTTAAGGGACAATTCCAAGAAGAGTCGGAAGGGGGGGGGGGAGTAAAAAGCGGCGAAGATCACGCTGCATTTCCATTATAATCATCAAGCAAACAAGTAGAACAATAGAGAATCGACTCACCTCACTTTATCTATCAGTCCTGGTTGAACTTCGTTGAAGTACGGATACTAGGGCTGTTTTATTTTTTTAATTTAGTTTTTTTTTAATTTTTTTTTTAGTTTTAATGGTCGTATTTTATGTAAGTCTCTTTTCTTTTATATATTTGTGTTTTTTTGAGGACATAGAGTCGATGTATTAATTCAAATTTTGTAATTCCACTGTCTTACGGAAAAAATTCCCTATTATTCTACTTGTTTGTTTGTTATTTATAAAAGGGGGAGTTGAGTAATGGCAATTCTTGAAAATACGCGATTGTATTTTGTTGGAAAAAGTATTCATAAAATTATTCTTATTTCCAGTTTCATAGCCACAATAAAAATACATCGTTCCCTGGAACTAAAATTCCCTCGAAATGACTAAAAAGGATAGATATGAAACAAGAATATTGAGGGATAGTAATAAGACATTAATTCAATTGAATATATAATAAATCCGTATTGAGAAGTGAAGTATTGAAAGAGACAGTGAATCAAATTTTGTTTTTGAAGTTTTGGAAATTTTTTAATTTAATTAACACCTTGAAAATAAACGAAATAAACTGAGGATAAGAAATTGAAAAGTAAGACATACCAAGGCTGCGTCAAGTAAGGTAGGGGAGGTGGGAGTTAATGAATCATCCCTAATTTTGAGAAAAATTGTTAATGTGTTTTGTTGAAAAAAGCATAAATAAAATATTTGAATAAAAAATGAAAGCATCAGACATATCAAGGCTGTGTCAGCCTGGGGGAGGGGGTAATGAATATATACTCTTGTGTATTTTTAAAAAAAAATTGTTGTTGCGTTTTTTTTTAACAAAAGGCAAATACAAATACCTTGTTTTGGCAGTTGGAAAGTTCTAACAAAAAAAGCTTTGTTCCATATAATAAAAATCTGTTAAAGCAGATTACCGAGTATATACTCTAGTCTCAGTGAAATATTTTTAAAATGGACCTAATTCTACTTTTTAACTTATTAACACCTAACGAGTACTTATTAATAGGATTAATTTTGCGCTGAAATTAGTGATTTATTTGTTATATTGTTGTAAATATATAATTTTTTTTATTTTTATCAGATGTATTAACACTATTTTTTTTTCTTTTTGTTCAATTTCTATTTTTAGTGTTAGTTCAAGCTTCTTCTTCTACTTTACTTTTTTATCGTTTCCTCTTTATTTGTGATTGTAAAGGTCAATTTGCTTTCAGAAGAAATTCCAAACGAAATAATGGCAAAATGCGATGCATGTTATAACTTTCCATGCAGAAATGGTGCAAGTTGTGAATCAGTTCCAGAACGTGATTTCAAATGCAAATGTGCACCTGGATACCATGGACGCCAATGTGAACATGCCATCGATGCTTGCTTTGGGAACCCTTGTAGAAATGGGGCTACCTGCAAAGTCCTTGAAGAAGGCCGCTTCAGGTAATTTGTTTCTCTTGAGTTTTTTCTGTTATTCTCTTTTTATTATTTATGAAAAAAATTGTTATTTCAATCGAATGGTGTTATTTATAACACTTGTAATGTAATATTTATTTACTTGTTTGGGCAATACTTGCAGAAGTGAGGTTAGTGGCAAAGTGGTTGAAGAAGGCCGCTTTAATTTTGTTGCATTATTTGTGAAAAGTAGTTGTTCGTTTATTTCAAACAAATAATGTCATTTATAATATTTGTAGCCCACTATTCTTTCGCTTGTTTTTGAAATCTTTGTTGAAACGGGGCTACCTGCAAAGTACTTGAAGAAGGCTGCTTTAGATTTTTCTCATTATCATTTGTGAAAAATAAATATTCATCCAGTTTAAACAAATGATGTCATTTATAATATTTATAGCCTACTATTTGTTTGCTTGTTTTTGAAATTTTTCTTGAAACGGGGCTGCCTGTAAAGTTTTGAAGATGGCTACTTTAGGTTTAAAAAAAATTATTTTATTTGTATTGTTTGTGAAAAATAATTATTTGTTTATTTTTAAATAAACATTTAATTATTTATTTTTTACGCAGAAAAATTTTATTTTTCTGTTTACGCGCAAAGTACCTGAAGAAGAAGAACGCTTCAGATAACTTTTTTTTTGTATTAATTGTTGTCTTAGCTACATATAGAGCCAATATAGCTGCCCCCCCCCTGTTTTCAAAGTAAATCATAACAAAAATAATTTCAAGTAAACAATAAAATGAGTCTATTTCATGCTTCGTTCTCCAAGTGTTTTTGGGCTCTTCATTTTTGCCAACAAGTTTCCTCTCTTACTTCAGCATTCAAATTTATTGCTAAGATCCAAGTACCTTTTATATGACAAACTGAACATAGAGGTTATTTTCTTTTGTATTGTTTATTTATTCTTCATTTTAAATTGTCCTTTTTTATTTTTTGGAACTTATTTGGATGAATGAGCTTGTTTAAGGATTGACAACAATATGATTAATTGTTATACGTATTACGCAATTGCATAAGTTGATTCATGCACTAGTTAAAAAAAAAAAAATAATTACTGAGCAATTTCGCAGGCTCATTTTCGTTTACTTGACTGATTTAAATCATTACATGAGGGCTCCATCCTTATATTCTACAGATCTGCTAGCAGTGGGGCTTCTGGCCTCTTGCGTTCTGGAAAAATCTTGACCCCCCCCCCCTTTGTTTCTCAAAAATGTTCAGACTAAATTTTAGCAAAATTTTCATTGATTGAAAAATTCTATTTATTTAAATCTGACTTCTTAATTTAACACCTGCAAAATTATTAATTATACCACCCCAATTGATTGCTCCTGACAAAAATGAAACTTTTGAATTCAATTCGCTTATAGTTACTGCCAATTGCGCCCTCTACTTTATTTTAGTACAAGTAAGATTTCAAAAATTACACAAAAAGCGTTATATAAAACATACATTTTTCTGGGGTAATAATAAAATTTCTAAAATTACAAAATGATTATCAATGGTAAATTATTTATCTGAAATTTTAGTCCCTAAATTTCTGCACCTAGGGCAAGCGCCCCTCCACTCCCTACCTAAAACTGCCCCTGTCTAACTGTGAAACCGATCTTTTTAAAAGCCCTCGAACATCCTTTACTCCCAGCAGTGAAAAATATCAAAGTTATTACCGCAAGTTTGTGAGCTGATTTCTTTGAACGGATTGATTTAGAACATTAGTGGGAGGTAGCTATGGGCCCTTTCCCCATGCTTGACACTTCTTTCTGTGAGACCAATTTTCAAAAGAGCTCTCGAAGCATGTCAGAATGACGGTGGATCATTCTGCAAGTTTGAGAGCTCATTTCCTTTCATCTGACACATTTAAAGAATTAGGGGGAGGGGGAGCAAGATCCTTATACTCGACATCTCTGTCTATGACGTTGATCTTCAAAAGAGCTACTGAACGTCCTTTACTCATAATGATGAACCATGTCCAAATCGTGGTGCTTCATTCTGCAGGTTTGTGACCAAGTTGATTTCTAACTGGCTAATTAAAACAATAGTCAGAGGGGGTGTCTTTCTTTTTAGGCTTAAAGGAAATCTTAAATGTTGAATATAAGTTTTACCTCCTCTAACTATCTCCATTAATTAATGGGTTTTGAACTGGTGGGGGGGGGACAACATCCTCATGCGAGACACCTCTTTCTGTGAAACCAATCTTCAAAATAGCTCTTGAACATTCTTCCTTTTTAGTAATCTAGTGGAGAAAAAGCTTCTTGACAGCTTAAGAGATAAATTGATCAGTCGAAAAAGTAACATCGTTTAGTTGTTTTTCTGGGTAAGGATATTTCTCTGCATTCACTGATCTGTTACAATATGAGCTCTTTAGCATCCATGGATTTAATTTAGATCTCTCATGTTCTCGAGTACCAAAGAGGTTTTCCTTTCATTAGAGGGACAAGGCTTAAATAAATAAAGGTCGTATGTAGTCTGTGACCCACCGTAGCAACTTAAGAAGTGTTATATTAGGTATTCCAATCGTCTGTTAGTTTCAAGTGTTCCAAGGTTTCTCTGGGTTAGGACTTAGCATTAGGAAAGCTTCTGCTTGTTTGGAGGTTCAGAAAATCCTTAAGTCTTAGGATTTCAATTGGAACTAGTAAGAAAATTGGAATAAGTAGAATTGGAATAATTAGTAAGAAATCGGAATAATTGGAATAATTAATAATTGGAATAATTAGAATGGAATAATTGGAACCAATTGGATTAATTAGTAAGAAAATCGGAACTAGTAAGAAAATTGGAACTAATAAGAACTAGTAAGTGTTATTCCGACCACACTCAACAATTGAAGTTAGGTGAATCATAATGAAATATACCTAAACATGATGTAAATATGATACTTTTGCAAAATTATGGAAATTACAACAGAGAAATATGGAAAGCAGACTGTCCAAAACGCATCATATTAAATGCCTAACCTAACCAACTCTATATATTACTTATTTTATTAAAATATACCTACATAGTTGTTTATCTCACTCAGGCTAAGCTGATTACCGGAGAGTACACTCCGAAAAACTGGATCAAACAGATCAAATTTCTTGAGTGCGATCGGGATAACACGTAAGCACCGAAAATAATAATAAAAATTCAGAAGGATAAAACGAAAAAGAAAGGATATTAAAGAAATATACCTACATGGTTGATAATAATTACTTACGATTTTCCTAAGGGGTATAACTTGAAAAGTAAAGTATGCAGTAGCAACCCGGATCCAGTTGAAGGGTTTAATGCCAAAATTCGTAATACGATTAGAAATCACACTAAGTGAACTGGGAACAGTTTTGATAACTTGTAAACTACATGTAGAGAGGTGATTATTTGTCTATTAATCAGGTTTTATTTTCATCCTAATTTGTGTGTTGAAGTTCATGGTGTTTACTTTCACGACTCTTGTGAATTACTGTATGTTCACTGTGTTATTATTCGTAATAATCCGTATTTACTGTGCAAATTCAATTTCTGATTTCTGTAATCATTCAGTGGGGTGCTAAGATTATTCCTTCTAAGAAGCCTCCCTCCCGCGGAAAATCACCTCTCCCCCGACTGGAGCATCCCCTCCTGGAAAATCCCCCCATAAAAAACTGAGCAGCCATGGAGAAAGTTGGACAAATAAAAATAATTAGAAAAAAAAGGAATTTTGGAATAGCCTACCTTTATTCAAAAATATAGGTTTATTTTTTTTATTCTATTTTCGTATTTCTTGGGGATTAAGTTACCATAATCAAGGTAAGATTAAGTTTAAAGAAAATAATATGAAAATATGAAAGTAGCGACAGCTCTAGAATATTCTTATTACTTCATTTTTTGTTCATTGGCGACTGAGACTGACCTCCTTTCAGTGACTTTAAGTCATAAAATCTACCTTAACCTAAAAAAAAGAAGTAAAATAGTGGGGCTTTGCGCCACTATTTTTCTGACTAAATTTTTCATCTGATTGGTTGAAAACATTGGGGGAGGGGTGTCCTCTTCCCCCTGTTAGACGTTCCTGCCGAAAACTATAGTAAACAACTATAGTAAAATGATACCAGTTTACCCCTTGCGATTCAGAACTGTTCTACTTGGCGTACATCAGAAGGTTTCCCCGTCTGAGATACTTTTAAAGGGCATTTCTTTTCTAATTTAATTTAAATAACAAGGAGTTAAACTCAGAACCAAACCAATACAAAATTGACAGAGCTTCTTATAGCAAACAGTCAAATAGTGGTTAGAAGTGAAGAAGGTTTTCAAAAAGTCGCCAAATCCTGTTCACAAAAAAACACATTGGGTGGACGGTATCACTAGTGGTCCACATCAGAAGGTTTTCCGTCTGAAGTACATTTACAATTTATAGACTACGTAACTTTTCAGGAACGATTGCAAAACCGTAGGGCTCTACTTCCTCCATAACTGGGAACGCCAGTATGTAGTTCTTGTTACTTTTAAATCGATTGGCTATCTTAGAATTTTCGATCGATAGCAATTTGATCTTCCATGTAGTGAAATCATAGCTGGTGCCACAAAATGGCAAAAAAAACGACATTTTCAAGTGATACAATCCTTTTGGTCACTTGAAAATGTTCTAAAACCTCTAATATTCGTTCAAACGAGCCCTGTCCCTGTCTTCTAAGATCATCGGTTCAATATGATTACCCTTGAAAAAAAAAATGTGACCCTTCTTCTAGAAACAAATGATAAGCTCCACATTTTTGTAGATAGGAGCTTGAACCTTCGACTATAGAGTTCTCCGATGGCTAAATTTGATAGAGCAATTTTTATCAAGATGACATGCCTTTGTGAGGGCGCTTCTCCCCTTTTTTGAAAATCAGGCAAATTTTCTCAAGGTCGCAGTTTGATTTGCAACGTTAAAATTCATGATCTGTATATATTTTAAATCAGGCCAAAATACCAATTTTTTGTGTATCAATTGTCGTCGAAATTCTTTTCTTTTAGAGTTTTGGTTACAATTGACTTGTGTTGGTCCCCACTTACAGTTTTACATGTGTTTTGTAATATGTGAAGAATATTCCATAATCCCTTCTTTTCTTCATTTTTGCTATTTGTCTCATTTTTCCTTTGGCTGCTCAATTTTACATATGAGGAAAATTTTTAGGGGGAATTGTTGTTGCTGGGGGGATTTTCCAGGGATATGCTACAGATCCCATTTAATAGCTCCCAGTAGACGTTAAAATACAACACATTCTTCAAAACACAAATAAGCTCGGCTCAGCATGTTTCCGATAAATGTTCCTGTTCATCTGTATGATTTCTGCAGTGGTATTGCGAGTACTCTTATTTATAAATGAACTCTCAAAACTCTCGCTGTTGGTTAATGAACAGTCTTCAAGAATTCTTTCAGATGCCTCTGCATGATGCCAAATGCATGATGCATGATGCCTCTGCATGATGCCAAAATAGACTTTGGATATACCGTTTTAAAGATTTAAAGTTCAGTTCAGTTCAAGTTCATGTGAACACCTTTCAACAGCCCTGTGAGCTATTGAATGCTCATCTTGCTATTATTCAAAACATTCTTTATTTACTGCGAAAATTCAATTTTCATGGCTTCTATGAAGATTCATTAGTTTCTAGGAGGTGTCGAAAATACTAATGATGCACTTCAATACACAAACAAACTCGCCTCAACACCTTTCCGAAAACTTTTGCCAATTCATTTCTGTGATTTCTTTAATAATATTGCGAATGTTTATGTTGTAAATCAACCTTTGAAACAAACAATCCCAAAGGACCTTTAGAGGTGCGTTTGCACCTCTAAATAGGCTCTGGGTGTGCCATTTCAGATGTATGCAGTTTAGTTCTTGAATCTTTTGTATGTTGTTATCCATAATATTCTATATATACCATTTTCGAGTAAATATTTTATATATTAGTAAATTACATTTCTGTAAGTAATTGCACTTCTCTATTTACCCATGCCTCTTTTATCTTGGTCACTGTGTATTTATAATAACCGACTCTTAATGCAAAAATTATTTTTTTCAAAGGCAGCAAATCAAATAGAAGAGAAAATACTTCGATTTGTTTAAATACTAGTCATTCGACCTTAAAATGTTGATATTTCTAAATCGTTGAAGTTCTTTTTTCCAAACCTCTTCTGATGCCCCTTCACTTAAGTTTGAAAAATTACTTCCATTCCACGTATTAGTTTCCAGTATATTCCCACTAATCAAGGACCAATACTTAGAGATCGATTCCTATACCTCCATATTTCTGACTCTATACCCGTAATGACTTGTGCCGCCCCCTGCTCAGAGTCGCCATTTTGGAAGAACAATAAAAAATCAATAACAATAGGAGTTTTATTGAAAAAAAAGTAGAATCGAATATCTAATCAACAAGGCTTGAACTATACTGATTTTATAGTGAGTTTAGCCTACTGAACTTTTTTTTCTTATATTCTTTTTCTTATTCAGCTGCTACTGTCCATTTGGATTTGAAGGAACTCACTGTGAGATTAATATTAATGATTGTGTTGCTCACAAATGTGCAAATAATTCCACATGTGTTGACAAGATCGGCAGCTACCACTGCGAGTGTCTCCCAGGTTTCACAGGTAATTGAATTTCCATCTTTTTATTTTTGAGTTCTGCTTATTTTAGTTTTTTTTTAATCTCTTGGTGAGACATTTTCGTATATACAAGTTTAAAGGAATTCTTCAATGTTATATATCAGTCTTTCCTCTTGAGGCTCCAAATCTCTTGATTCTGGAAGTGTTATTTTATCAAAATAATATTTCATTTTGAGCTTCATCTGCTATACCGACAAACAATTCGCTTATGTTATTGACGATACCTAGTGTTAAACTTAAGAAGTATAAAATAGCCAAAAATTTTCAGGGAAGGCGATGGTGCCAAGACCGGAAAGATTATTTAAATCGGAACAATCAGCCTATTTTAAATGAATATCAATTTTTCCATTTCCAGTTTTTCGTTATTTTAGGTTTTTCGTACTTCTTGGTAAGATGTTTTTTTTTAAGGGATTCTTTAATATTGAATATTAGCTTTACCTCTTGAGTTTCCAAATATCTTTATTGGAACAGTCAACTTACTTTGGAACAGTCAACTTATTTTTAATGTATCATGCATATTTTTAAAGTATCAAGGTAAGCGAAATGAAATCTGATTTCTATGTGAAATCCTCTTTAGGACTCTAATAAAGGTTCACACTCAACTCTCTTCCCAACCCCGTTATACCAAAACCCAACCTTTATTTAATATCTCAGTTGTTTAAGAACATTTTCCACATTCATGTGCATAAACTCCATGTTTTAAACTCCATATTATAGAGCCCACTATGTACCAAAAACAGTCATTTTTTTTCCAGTCAAAGGATTGTTACATCTAAATCGAAACTAGTAATGATTTTCTTTCTTAATTCTCACCAAAATGGCAAATCCATGGGGCGGGGAGGTGACCCTGACCTCTCACCAAATATTTCCTTGAGCCTTTAATCCTTGTTTTTCTGTTTATCACTCTTTTTACAAATAAATTCGTCAATCTGGTCAATTATTGGCACCCTTGTCACACTGGGTCCCCTCAATATTTTGCTTATTTAACGCCCTTGTCGCATTGACCCTTCCCCCCCGAGATTTTGCTCTAGATCTACCCCTGAATGTTCGTTTTACGGAATAGGTCAGTTTCACCTCTGCACGGTTCACGGTTATTTCAACTGATTTTGGCTAGCATTGCTTTATACGAGCCTAAAAGTAATAGCAACTAAAAAAGATAATATGGAGCTAAATTTATTTTCCCATTTTCCCCTAAAAAATATGGATAATTAACAAATAAATAAGATAGAGCCGTGGGAAAATATACCTTTCATTGCTAATCTTTTTTGAAAAGATTGCATTTGTTCTATTCTGGTTTAGCGAGGGAACTTGTTGATCGTGTGAGAGAAAGGGTCAATGCCAGTTCATTAAAACCGGATAGTTTATGGGGAAAGACCAGACCATCTTTCTCTCCTGAGGGATTCCTACTTTCCTCTTGAGATATTACAACTTTGCTCTATTTTACTGACATTAGATGTGAACAAAATCCATCTTCTTCCGTGGCACGTCTCTTTTTTCGTTTTTATATATGAAAGGGACTTGGCAGAAAAAATGACCCTTCTTGCCAAAGGGCTACCAATTCTCCGCTCCCTAGTGTACATCTCCAAGTGCCTGCTCTTCCCATGCTTCGAACAGTTTTACCCAACGTGGTACTCGATCGTTGAAAGCCGGCAACCCTCTAATTTTTGCTTTTTGTATGATGGTGTTAGAAATGCCCTAAAAAGGAGAGTAAGGTTGAATTGTACACCGACATTGCTATTATGTTTAAACATATTGAAGCACATGAATATAAAACTAACAATTGTTTTGCTTCTATGAAGCGTTTATACATGAAGGCCATTTGAAGTGGAAAAAGGTTGGCCTTTTCTTACTCCTTTAAATTCAAAATTCCAGATGTGCATACAGTCCAAATTCAAAGCTTTGACGCTCCTATGCCCAAGCGTTTTTGCCGCTAAGTTTTTGCGAGATTTTCGGGAAAGTCCTTGTAAATTTGGGGATAGTGGAAACCATGAACAGAACGCAACTGATGAGCCAAAAGTAATGAGAGATCATTTTTTGGAGAAATCTGACAGTTTATAAGTGACCACGGAATTCCTGTGTTGCTTTAAAATCTCTTTTCTGCGAATAGGCTGCATGGTATGGGTCAGGTAGAGTTTTATTCAGTAGTCTCTACCCTATCCCACATCACCATTTCTTCCCTTACCCTAATAACCTAAGGGAGTTGCCTCATCCTTTCTTCTCCTTAAAAAATATTAAATATGCTTTTAAGTTATCTTATTCCCATCCAGTTAATTCCAAGTAAATGAAAAATTTTTAAAATCTCAAAATATGGCGTTAAGATTTACGTTAGTAAGGCCATTTTTTTCTCTTGTTTTTAATTTGCAATTTCTATTTAAGAAAAATCATAAAATGGATGAAGTTGACAATGAAGTAGAAGGAAGTAGACGAGAATAGAAAAACTAATGTTGTTTTTGTTTTTCCTGGTTTCGTTTTTTTAGATTTTTTTCTGTCGTAACAGACGTTAGTCACATAACTGGTAAATACCTTGTGTATTTAAAAATGAATTAAACATTTATTACTGTTATTTCTATTTGAATGTGTACTTGCTAGCACTTTCTATTGACGGATGAGAGATCCGCTAACTGCACTAAGGTTCTAATCTACACTTCTTCCTTAGACTGGACGTCCCTAAAGTGACATTTATCGACCTCTTTTATTCTTTTTGCTAATTTTTATACTATTGTGTATATTAAATTTAAATTACGTCACTTTCTTAGTACGCAAGAAATTAAATTTTTAGATTATATATATTTGTGAATTATTTTTATTAACAGTTCTTTTTTTGTCGACACTTCTTCTTAACAAAAAATTTGAGGATAACTAAATACAAAGCTAGCTCCGAATGATGAGATAGCAAGGGACTAAATCATTTTAAGCAAGGAATCGTTTCTCTGGATGTTCCTTTGATACAAGAGGATTTATTTTTTCGTGAGGGGGGGGGGGGTCGTAAATGCGAAAAGGTTTATTCTTAGGTCATCAGTTTGTTTGAAGGTGATGTGTTCTACTGAGCAATATCAGAAGAAGATCCTTTCATATGATATGATGATATCATATCATATACGTTTCTTTCATATGATATAACATGATTAACATATATGATATAACATGATTAACATATAGATACACATCAAAGAAAGAAAAAACTAAATGAAAAACAACAAACAATACTGTGGCGAGAGTTCTCTCGACTGGCCATAGTCTCTTTTGATGTTTTATCTCTCTTTGTTTTTTTTTTTTTTGTAATGGCTGGCCATTACAAAGATACAAATATGAATGATATACACAATATACATCTGAACTGACGTCTATGGACCTGTTTTTACCCTACTTGCTAAATTTTATGACATTGTATATATTACGTTTCTTAAATTCATGCTATTTTGGTGCGTAGAAAAATAAACCAGAATCTATTCTATCTCCTATATGTATTAAATAAAAAAAAAACAAGTTTTTTTAAACTCTAATTAAGGAGCGAAATTAAAACTTAAAACGAACAGAAATTATTCCATATGTGAGAGGACTTCCCCTCCGCAACGCCTCGCTCTTTACGCTAAAGTTTGACTCTTTCTCACAGCTCTACTTTTTAAAACAATAAAAAACTTTAGCGTAAAGAGCGAGGCCCTGCGAAGGGGACAACCCTCTCATATACGGAAAAACTTCTGTTCGTCTCAAGCTTTAATGTCGCTCCTTACTTGCAGTTAAAAAAAACTTGTTTTTTTGTTTAATTTCTGAACGTTTTTGAATTAATGCATGTTTTGATTTTGGCTCACCGCACATGAATAATTAAACCGAAATTTGTATATTAATATTTTTTTTGCTAAATGGCTTTCTCATAGTTTTGATCGGACGATTTTGAAAAAAAAAAAAAGGTAGGGGAGAAGGCCTAGCTGCCCTCAAATTTTTGGTTACTTAAAAATGCAACTAGATGTTTTTATTTTTTGTACGAACATTTTTGTTAGTAATAAACATATGTACCTTACGGATTAACTTACGTAACGAACTTCTATATTTGTGTATTTTTATTATGTATATGAGGGAGTTTGCCCCCTCACCAATACCTCGCTCTGTACAATATAAGCTTGAATTTCATCCCAAATCTTTAAGAATGACCCCTGAATCACAAAGGCCATAGAATAAATAGTTGAAATTATTAAAAATAATTTGGCATAAAGAGCAGGGTATTGTGGAGGAGAAAACCTTCTTTTATACGTAATATTTTATGTTCGTTTTAAGTTTTAATGCTGCTCATTACTTCCAGGTGAATTTTTTTTTATTTATTTTCTCATTGTTTCTTTTTAAATAATGCTAGAAAATCCTGCGCTCCCTCCATGAAAATTTTCTTCCCTCATGATAAATTCTTCCATGGAAAGATCCTCCCACGTAGCCCCCTCCCCCACCCACTCTCACCCCAACGCGAAAAAGTCCCCCTGAAAACGTCTGTACACTTCCTAATAACCATTACTATATGTAAACAATGGTCAAAGTTTGTTACTTGCATCCCCTCCCCTGGGGACTGTGGGGGACTTATAAAGGGCACTAAAACTTTTAAATTTCCGTTAGAAAGAGCACTCTCTCAACATTCTAGGACCATTGGGTCGATACGATCACCCATGAAAAAAAACAAAATTTCTGGCAAAAAATACAAAATTCCACATTTTTGTAGATAGGAGCTTGAAACTTCTAAAGTAGGGTTCTCTGATACGCTGAATTTGATGGTGTGATTTTCGTTAAGATTCTATGACTTGTAGGGAGTGTTTCCCACTATTTTCTAAAATAAGGCAAATTTTCTCAGGCTCATAACTTATGATGGGCAAGTTTAAACTTGATGAAACTTATATATTTAAAATCAGCATTACAGTTCGTTACCACGAACTGTTTGATAATGTTTATTTTTCTTCTAGTTTTCTTTTTTTTTATCGTTAGTATTTACTGTTAAATATTTTTGGGAGATGGAGGCAGTGGCGTAATTCCGTCAAAATCTTTGGGGGGAAAACTTGATGAAACTTATATATTTAAAATCAGCATTACAGTTCGTTTCCACGAACTGTTTGATAATGTTTATTTTTCTTCTAGTTTTCTTTTTTTTATTGTTAGTATTTACTGTTAAATATTTTTGGGAGATGGAGGCAGTGGCGTAATTTCTTTGGGGGACAAACTTGGGTCTGCACGGGTAGTCCCCCCATAGAAAATTATGCCCCTTGATGGAGGGCTGTTTTGAAAAATACCTTTAGAAGACAAACCCAAATGTAACTGATATGATATAAACAATAAATAAATTATAATTAAAAGTTAATTTTTACTGTCATGTACATAGTTATCAATTTTAGGTGATTACTGTGAAAAGAAAATTCCTTTTTGTGCAAAAGAGCACAATCCATGCAAAAATGGTGCTGAGTGCATAGATCGTTACACACACTACACTTGTGCATGTCCTGTTGGTTTCACCGGAGAAAACTGTACAATTAACGTGGATGACTGTTTGAATAACCTTTGTCAGGTATGATTGCATTAATTTTCTTCTTGATTGTTATACAAAAAAACAACTATTTACTTCTGTAATGATTTCCTCTACGACGACAAGAGGAAACACTTTAGGCATTGCCTCCATATCATACTGCCAGGGCCACGTTGTACATTGCCTAACCACCTGTATTTGATGACCTATCTTTATTTGATGATACTTGGAATGGGTTGCCGATTTTAAGCAGTATTATGAATGGACTCATTGCTAACCTTATAATGTAGTCTTTCAAATTTTCTACCTCATTTTACAATGAGAATATAAATAATGTGACGGAGTTCAAAAGCAATAGGCAAAGGATGGAGGTCAAAGATAGTAAATATAAGGAGCTGGAAAAAGTATCTCTGGGTTTAAAGTCAGACTGTTTTCCTACATAAAATTCTATTTCTGAGTAAAATTTCTTTGGTCCAGCTCTGCTATAGAGGTTGTCATTGCAAACGTTCAGATTGCCTATCCCTTTAGTATATTAAATAAATAAAAAACAACTTTTCTTTTTCAACTGAAAGTAAGGAGCTACATTAAAACTTAAAACTAACTGAAATTATTACGTATATGATAGGGGTTGTCCCCTCCTCAATACCTCGCTCTTCACGCTGAAGTTTTTAGTGCTTTTAAAAAGGCTTCTTAAAGTTCGAATTTTGTTCCAATTCCTTAAAAATGACCCCTGAATCACAAAGGCTGTTTAATTAGAATAAATACCTCTTTTGAAAGTACTAAAAAAAACTTTAGCGCAAAGAGCGAGGTATTGACGAGGGAGGGAACTGCTCATGTACGTATTAATTTCTGTTCGTTTTAAGGTACAATGCTGCTCCTTACTTTCAGCTTAATTTTTTTTATCTAATTTCTGATCTTTTTGAAATTAATGCTGGAAGATTCCCTTTTCCCGTTAAAACTTCTACCATGGAAAGGTCCTCCAGCGTAACCCCCCGCCTCACAAGACAAGTCCCCCTGATAACGTCTGTATATTTCCCAATAACCAATACTACATGTAAACTATGGGCAAAGTTCATAACTTGTGGCCCTTCTCCCGGGTACTATTGGGGATTAAGTCATCCTCCAAGACATAGTTATTAGATTTTTTAACTATGCTGAACAAAATGGCCATATCAAAATTTTGATCGGGTGACTTTGGGAAAAGAAGATGAGCGTGGCGGGGCCTAGTCGCCCTCCAGTTTTTTGTCACTTAAAAAGGAAGCTATAACTTTTATTTTCCATTTTGCGAGCCCTTTTGCGATATTATAAGACCACTGGGTCGGTACGATCACCCCTGGAATAAAAAAAAAAAAAAAAAAAAAAAAAAACATGCATCCGTGATCTTTCTTCTGGCAAAAAATACAAAATTCCCCATTTTGTACATAGGAGCTTGAAACCTCTACAGTAGGGTTCTTTGATAAGTTGAATCTGTTGGTGTGATTTTCATTAAGATTCTATGACTTTTAGGGAGTGTTTCCCTATTTTTTGCGAAAATTAGGCAAATTTTCTCAGGTTCGTGACATTTGATGGTCAAGACTACATTTGGTGAAACTTATACATTTGGAATCAGTATAAAAATTCAATCCTTTTGATGTATCTATTGGTATCAATATTCCGTTTTTAGAGTGTCAGTTACTATTGAGTCAGGTCACTCCTATTGAGTCATCTACTTCACATTATGAAGTTTAGATAAAGGATAAGAACTAGACCTCCGTTGCCTGTGCAACGGGAAGTGTTGCAGCACTGTGCCCTATTCCTTAGGGCACAGTTGCGGAGCAACAGTCTCCATTATGTCCTTCAGAGGACATTTTCCTAATGGGGCTTCGATTGTTGTCTTGAAGCATCTTTGATATGGTTTTATTTCGAGCTCCTACTAAACTGAGTTTGGTAAAATGTTCATCTGGTCCACAAATAAACGAGAAAAAAAAAATTCTAGCTGGCCCAGAACCGAAGTTACCTCTAGAACGTCGAAACTTCGGAAATTATTTCTAAGAGAACGAAGCAACTTGGTATAAAGAACACTTCACTTCTTCTTGCATAACTTTCATAGAACTACTCGATAAAAATAAAATAGACATCAAAATCGAAAATTTGAGAAAATTCCAAAAAATCGGAACGAGATGGACTTTTCCGGAATTATTTCCGGGAAATCTGTAAGAGCTACGGAATTTCATGCTTCAGTTCTCGAAAAGATCAATAAAAGTTCTATATGAGTTCATAATTATTTTATCTCTAAAACGTTTACTTCCGAAACTAGGGCCCGTCTTAACTTGAAGCCAATTCGAAGTATTATGTTTCGAGACGCACATTTCGGGAATCATTTCCGGGAAATCTGAAAGAGATACGGAAATAACGTCTTATAGTTTTCTGCTTAACTTTTGATGGTCTAAGCTAGGAAAATATAAAACAAACCAAATTCACCAAAAAATTTAAATTGCCCCGAGGGCATGACAAAACTTCCAAATAGAAAAACCCACAGAAGGAATTTTATTTCGGAGAAACTATTGTAAGCTCCAGTTGTTAGGAGATCGAGACCTGTCGAACCGCGTTGGAAAAAAAATTCTAGCTGGTCCAGAACAGAAGTTACCTCTAGAACGTCGAAACTTCGGAAATTATTTCTTAGAGAACGAAGCAACTTGGTATATAGAACACTTCACTTCTTCTTGCATACTTTTCATAGCACTACTCGATAAAAATATAAGAAACATCAAAATCGAAAATTTGAGAAAATTCCGAAAAAAATCGGAACGAGATGGACTTTTCCGGAATTATTTCCGGGAAATCTGTAAGAGCTACGGAATTTTGTGCTCTGGTTCTCGAAGAGACAAATGAAAGTTCTACATGAGTTCAGCATAACTGTATTTCTAACAAGTTTATTTCCGAAGCTAGGGTCGTCTTAACTTGACGCCAAACATCGAACGCAGTCTCTAAGAAAAAAACGGTTTTTATTTTTTTTTATGGAAAACTGTTAGAAATTTTAGGAACTTCTCTGGAACTTTTTTACTCTGTTTCACGTTTCCCTTCCCTCTGAAAAATCTCAAATTTTTAGCTCTTACCACTTCGGAGCTACAGGTCGCTGATCACGGTAAAAAAAAAAAAAAAAAAAAAAAAAAAAAACTACGAAAGCAGTAGTGTTGCTCCGCAACACAATGAATTCGAGAGGATTAGACAAATGATAGTGATTGAAGTTTGTATATAGAAAAAAAAAAATTGCAAAAAGCAAGAAATCTCGAACTTTAAGTTAAATTTGTTTACCATCTCATTTTCTTTTCTTTTGATTTGCTATTTGAATTGACTAACAATTATTGATTTTATCTGATGTCTGTGAAAATGTGTTTGGTTAAAGAAACCCTCTTTTTTATTTTAGTAAGAATTCATTTGAATTAAAGGGTAGCTATTACTCTCCCTACGTTTTAAAAACAGCAAATTTTTATGAAACTTAAAATTGTTTCTTAGGAATGCTCTGGAAAGTTCTAAGAAGTACCAGGCTATTAAATAAACCCCCCTCCCTAAAAATTACATAATTACAAGTTTTAGTTTGAAGAAGTTGAGCATGTCCTTTAAACTAGTAAGTCGTTAGTACATATAGACACCTCGAGTCTTTTGTTTATCATTTGTTCGCTTTTGAGTTTCATTTTTGTCTTTTGTCGTTTCAATATAGTTTCATTTCGTCCATTTTAGTTTCTATTGGCTTCATCAGATTTAAATCTAATTTACTTATTTCTCTTAATTGAGATACATACAAAATGAAATTATTGCCCATATAGTAATGAGCAAGAACTTCAAAAAAATAAAAGAAAAACTTCAGGTTAAATCCTTTCTTCTGTTTTTGTCATTTAAGGCCTTGTCTTTTTGTCATTTAATGTCAAGTTAAGAGCTTCCTTGTGTTTTTGTCATTCAAGGCCTTCCTTCTGTTTTTGTCAGTTAAGGCCTTGTCTTTTTGTCATTGAATGTCAAGTTAAGGCTTTCCTTTTGTTTTTGTCATTTAAGGTCTTGTCTTTCGGTCATTTAACTTCATGTTAAGGCATTCCTTCTGTTTTTGTCATTTAGGGCCTTTTCTTTATGTCAATTAATGTACAGTTAATGTCTTCCTTCTGTTTTTGTCATTCTGTCAGTTTTTTGTCACTCTCAGTATTCGTGTTCTTACCTGTCCACTGGTCTTCGATCATAATCCCTTTTGAATTTTCCATAGCCATAACTTAGCTAGAATAGGTGCTGTTCCATCTCAATTAATCTACATGTCATTAAACCCCATGTTCGATTCCCACCTTATGACAGTGATTAATTGCACCATCTTTTTAGCAAAAGAAAGCGATTCTTTTGTACATGTCAAGTCTTCATTTTGCGTGATGTTTCCGTCAGCACGATATCTTTTTCGGTGATAGAAAGGCCTAAATTAGTTATTGCTTTTTTGATAGCGAAATAAGGATATGCGTGTGGAAAGTCCTTTTTTTAAATCGTCAAAGGTTTCTTTTCTTTCGATTATCTACTTTGCAGTATTTATTTCTTTTTTGTTACAAGCGTTTCAAAGGGCAAATATTCTGAAAAACGCGGAATGATTACAAAGCTCTGCATAAAAAAAAAAACAAGGTTTGATTCTCGAGAGAAATAAATGAACAATTTATGACAGTTATCAAAAGTTCAAGTTTACCTATTTCGATTAAACAATGGCAGAGAAATTCAAATGTTTGTCAAGAGGGGCGTAATCCCAATGCTTGTGCATTGGTTGTTTACACAAGTTACAGTGTTATAGGTTTGTTCGCTATTTAATCCTCAAACAGAGATTGTTTAACTATTTTCTTTGGTAAATGTCATTTTTTTTTATGTACGAGATTAGTTCTACCTAGGAAGAGTCACCGTTAACAGAGAAGAAAATCAAATCTTTAAGAACCTTTGTAAATTGCAGACGCAAAAAATAGGACCAAGTAACAAAATAGCTTTTCAAGTGTCTTCCCCTCCCCCACACAAATTAAAAGTTTTAAAAATCTAGTGGCAAATCTGTTAATTCTAGAAAATGCTGCAGTCACTTTAAGGGTTGTATTTGTAGTCTCTATAGGTTTAACTTACAGTCCCTTAAAGGATGCGTGCATTATTGACCTCATCTCATAAAAACCGCTATCTGTTACACAAGTAACGTAAGTAAGAGGAGGGGCTGGGGGTCTCGCCTCTCCCCCCGGAATCGCATCTCCTAATTTTGAACACTTTTTATTCAAACTTTTGAATCAAATATGTTTTTTTTTTATTATTGCACCTCCGTCATAAAAAAAATGCTGCGTAAATTTTTGGTATAGTCAAAATATAATGTTACTTTATCTACAAAACGAGAAGAAACTAAAATAAACCTCCTCTGAGAGTGTTAGGTTAGGCCGTGATTCCCTTATCAGAAGCGTGTATCGCCTCAGTTTTCTATTTCACAACACCATCGTCTACTTCCCCGTCTAAAGTATGTCTCATTTTATTAGGGATTTTTGTTCATTCCGGTTTAAAATATATCCTGTTCCTTCTGGAATAAGGTTGATTTGGTTAACTTATTGTTATTTCCATGGCTGGCACGAAAAAAAGGGATATATCAACTAGACTTAGCATGGCAGCAGGTTACAGAACCGAAATATGGGAATGAGAACACATATTGGGGATAATTTTTTTGTTCAGAATTGCTGGGCTGTAGAATTTTCTGGGAAGAGGAGTCTAAGGTTAAGGTTTAAGTAAAGACGTTTTTTTTCTGGAGAAGACGTTCAACTAAATAAAAAAAAAAAAAATACTATGCATTATTTCGGATTCACGAATGAGTAAACCCTTTGCCCTCTTCTGTTGTCACCCTTAGATGAGGCGAAAATGTCATGGTCGCCCTCGCCCCTTGTGACAGAAATTCTTATAAAAAAGTGATTCTATCAAAGTGAGATTTAGGTCATTTACTAATGCGGTACTGTTTTTTTTTTTTTTTTTTTTTTTTTTTTTTTTTTTTTTTTTTTTTTTTTTTTTTTTTTTTTTTATATCATAGAAAAAAGTTCACCTGAAAACATAAATTAAAAAAAAAAAAAAAGGCTTCAGGGAAAAACAAATTAATTGTGTTTCTGCAACTTGACGCACTCCTTCCATGTTAATTTCTATACTATAATGGGAAATGGACATATATATATAATGAAAAGAGAAATCACCAATGCTACAAAAAAAAAAGAAAAAAAAAAAAAAAAAAAAAAAAAAGGAGACAGAAGGAGAAAAGGAAGACTGTTTTCTTAAATTAGTGATTAATATAGACCAGCACTTGAATGAGGCCTTAACCCTACTCATCCATACAATCACATAGGTCAAACAGCATAGCCACACACAATCAACCATAAAGAATAATCCATGGACAGGCAGTCATGTCGTCAATAAGTATAAGTCGTCATTTACCAAACAATAGAAAAAATAATATAGACAAATAATTCAGAGGCAACACCCAACATAAGGGCTCATCAGGAGAATACACTGGCCTATATAGGGTTTCGCCACTCTAAATTCTCTACCCAGCACAGTGTTGTGGCTACCACAGAATATCCATGGCATCCCCGCGTCAGGTATCACCCCCAAAATACATGCCTATGAAAAAAAACCCAGCAAATGTAAAACAACCAAGTAAAACCAAAAACAAGCTTATCCTGTTAATATATCCCTCCCTTTAGCAACAATAGGTAAACTAAATATTATAAATTTTACCAAATCACAAATATTAACACATTGCAAAAAACCTGAATGAACTAAACAATTATAGAATTCATCTTTACCATGTGGCTAATTTTTTAGAAACTCCGCTCAATTAGAAACACAATTCAAAATAAATGGCGCTGTGACAACATTTCTCGAACCTCCGAAATTACTTAAAAATTTCTTTAAGTATTTCTAGATAATTCTTTTGATATTTATTTAAAAGTTCGTTATAATGAAAACTAAATTTTTTAAATTGCCAAGTTAATTTATTTGCAGAAAAACCTCTTGATATCAATTTTTGGCTTAAGATTTTACATCTATTTTTAAAATCAATATAATTACTACAAATCCTTGCATAACGAAGTAACTGTGAGAAAAACGCTGAATATGTGATATTTGAGTGTATATTACTTTCAGGGAATGGGAAACTAATCACTTCAAAATCAAAATCATCCGTTTTAATTATCACAAATATTAATATTTAAATCTAAGAAATGATCTTCATGACCAGCGCCATGACTAGGCTCAAGAATAAGCTCTGATGGATATATATTTTTAGAAATATCAATGAAATCCTTACAATTTAAGACCAAAATATCATCTAAATATCTTTTATTATTTGACAAAGCATGTTTTAAATTAATTGGATTATTCTTATCCATCATATATTTATATTCTAGTTGACTTAAAAACAAGTCAGCTATAAATGGGCTGGCATTCCCCCCCCATGGGAATTCCCATAATTTGCTTGTACAAATCACCCCCAAATCTTATATAAGTATTGTATAAAACAAATTCCAATAACTCAAAAATCATATCCAAGCTGTAACATCTCAAGTTAACTGTAGTATTAAAGCAGTTTGTCCATATAGCTTTTTTATTATAAATGTCTATTTTTAAGAACCTTTTACTAGATAAGAGGAAAGATTTCTTTATAACAGTTTTTAAATTATCAAACACTAAATTAAGTGATAAATTAGTATACATTGTCGCAAAATCGAAAGACTCAATTCTTTTAGCTGAAACCATTGTTAAAGAATCTATCACCTGCAGTGAATTATTAACACTCCAATATGGATTAAAATTCGAAAATTTTTTAATACCAGAACAATAGGTTTTAAGTTCATTTACAATTTCCTTTAAAATTAAAGAGAGGTCAGTAGCAGCAATGCGGGTTGGACATTTAGCTGCTCCAGCAATAAACCGTGGTTTAGGGGGATTCTTATGAAATTTTACAGTCCAATATAGGAAAGGGAACTTTTCATTATTGTCATTTATTTTAATATTAAAATTTTTAAAAAGTATTTCTTCAGTCTTTTCAATTAAATTCTCATCCTCTATATTTACCTTTTCGTAAACATTAGTTGTGCATAACTCCCTTCTTAAGATATCACAATACAGCTTCTGACAAATTATGGCAAAATTATTATTAGCTTTATCCACTGGCACAATTACAAATTCATTCTTTAGATTAGCAATTGCTTGTTTAATCTTCGCATTATAAAATAATGATTTAGTGTTACTATTTTTTAAGTTAGAATATATTTTATTTCTTACTCTACTAATAATTAAATTCTTCCAACTTTGAAAACTCTCTTTATTTTTATTCTCTTTCTTACACCACTTATCAATAAATAAATCAAAATCATCTTCCAAGCCATCAAGAACACTCGATGGTTTCAGATGATGAGAAAGACGGAAATTAGCCCCTTTATTCATTATAATTTGAAGATCATCTTGCTTTATTATTGACAAGTCCCCTGTTATAACATGTTTGTAAGTAGGATTTACAAATGGGCCAAGTTGCTTACAATTACAAACCGGTTTCCAATTTATATCACTATCTAGTTTTTTTAGTATTAAATTATAATTAAAAATAATTTGCCCAATAGTTTTTGAAAATTTATAAGTTAAAACTGGACTATCATTATAATTTAAATTACTAGGAAGGGCCTGTTTCACATGCCGCTGATTTAAAATTTCTGGTAAATTAATATCTTCAATCTGCTTACAAGTAAAATTAATAGGTAAATATAATCTGTTATCCTTATTACTAATCTTATCGAACTTTTTCTTTTTTGAAATAAATTTCGTTTTAGTTAGAATGCAAATTGTATCACATATTACTTTAAAATTATAATCAAGAGCTGTATTATTCTTAACAATCCAGAAAAGTTTGATTAAATTCCTCTTGGATAAATTATTTAGACACTTTATTACAGAAATCATACCCCTAGATTCAAGTAGCTGGCATATATCTATAGAAAGCATATGTACATCTAATTCATTTTTTCTATTATTTTTCCTATGTCCTCTCGATCGTTTTTTACGTTTAGTAGGACAAGTAAAAGAAGGATGGTCCATAAAACCATCAATACATTTAACAACAACATGAGAAATGTCACCATATTTTGCTACACGGTCATTTAGCCCAAAAGGATAAGCTGTACCAAGAGTATGGATCCAGAAATCCTCCTGTTTACGTAGTCTATTATTCTTATCTTCTTTATTTAAATTTTCTAATTCTAAATTTTCTAAAATTGTGACAGTTATATCTGATATGGAACATTTACCATTATTACAATGTTGAACTAGATAGTTATTAGTTTTTTCATTATTAACTGTTGTCTTATGTCCAGAAAATCTTTTATATATATTATTAGTTGTTTCCCCCACATATTGTAGGCAGCATTTATTACATTCTAATAGGTAAATTACATTGGTTGTTCTACAATTAACATTACCACGTAACTTGCATGCAAAATTTTTATTATACAATGTACTTTTAACAGAAGTCCGTGGGACAAAATGATCTTGGCAAAGAAAACAACGACTTTTACACTTACTAACTTTCAAAAAATCGTTCCGAGTTCCGAGGCTAATATTTGTGTTTTGTTGCATAAAAAGTTATTGAAAATAAATCCAAAACAAACCAACATCCAAATCAAAATCCAACAATCAAAGTCCAAAAAACATGCCAAGGTATATATTATAATAAATATTTTCAATCTTCAGGTGTGATTATTTAATCCAAAAGATGTTTTATATGTCTAACAGAAAAAAAAATGGTCTTTTCAGATATGTAAATTAACCCCACTTATTAAGTCAATCTTGAAGAAGATAAAAATATCAACTAAAAACAAAAACGATCTATTTACAATTGTGAGGCTAATGGAGCTTTTAATGGATCTTTTGGGAGATAAAAAGGTAGATGCTCTAGAGCAGAATGAAGCTCTTAAATTGAAATTAAAAAGTGTAGTGGAAGAAAAGAGAGGAAATCCTCCTTATCGTTTGAGTTTAATCTACATTGAAGCCTATTTAAAATTTAAGAATGTTTTGAGAATTGATCCGTATTGTTAACAGATAGAAGGAAAAATAATGCTAATATGAAATTTGTCCTTGATATGAATTTAGCGGATTCAAAAATAGCATGGAGGGGGTAAAATACTAGTCTTAGATAACCCGAAGTCTCTATAGTTTGCTTTCTCAATTTTGCTAATAGGTCAAGATACCTAACGAGGTGTATATGTAAAGGGTGCAACAGGAAGGGTGGGAAGGAGGGGGCAATTGCCCCATTCTAGATTTTGAAAAATACACATTTTTTCATTGAGAATTAACTTACTTTAATATTTTAATTGAAGAAAATCGAAACAAAATAAATGTAACCCCTCATTAGCTTTAGAAAAATAAATTCGGCTTCCCTGCCGCACATTTTCGTGAACTGGTGTACTTGGCACGGGCCCAGGCCCCCAAACACAATCTTAATACTGTTACAATTTATTCTATAATGTTTTATACCCTTATGCAACCTACTTGTTTCTTTTTGGCTTTATATTTTGTAGTTTATGTTGACGTTGATCAAAACTACTGATTAACGTAAAATTGTTTTACCAAAATATTTAATGCTTAACCATTATAAATGAAATTAATGTTCCTTTTCTCCAGAACGGTGCAACCTGCGTTGACGGAATCAATGAATACCACTGCAAATGTCCACCAGAGACTGCTGGCAAATATTGTGAGCTTACCCCCATGGTGTCTCTACTATACCCTCAAACTTCACCATGTCAACAGCATGACTGTCAAAATGGAATTTGCTTCCAGCCTCAAGGCTCCTCTGACTATTTGTGTAAATGTGCACCAGGGTACACTGGTAAGTGAACTCAATTTTTCTTCTTGTTTTAATATGATTGTTAAATATTCTTTTTAAAAATAGTTCCCGAAAATAAGTTGTAATAGCGCCAATTTTGAACTCCCTTTGAAAGCATTGAATGAGTGTTGTTGCAGAACTGGCTTTGTGAAGTTACGCTGCAACTAATGCCTGAGTCACAGTGGTGTAATTTTGTCAAAATGCTGGGAGTGGGGGGGGGGTTCAATGTTGGAGCCAATTTTCTCAAATCAAGTGAAAATGACAGTGAAAAATGAGCCATATAATAACATAAAGGAAAAGATATACTCAAGAAAACTGATCCATTTCTCTTGATTCTTGAATTATACTGACTAAATTTCATCTGGGGGGAAGCAAACTGGGGTCTATGGAGGGACTGGGTCTGGACAGGGTAGTTGCCCCCTGTCTCATAGCAAATTACGCCCCTGCTGAGTCATACCATGTACTATTAAACCCATGTAAATGGATTGGATGAGGGCCCCATGGGACTGAGGACATGCAAATTACTTAAAGCCTCGTTGTATAAAGTTATGTAGATAAACGAAAAAAGCTGTTAGGCTTCGGATGAGCTCAGAAGGCCAAACCTATGACAAACCTATTTATTGTTGTTGTGCTCCCTGCTTCAACTTGAATAATCGTTTATCTTTGAATCTACCATTATTAGGTTTATAATGTACTAATAATAATTGCTGATAGTTTTGAAAAGAGTATTCCTGAAATCATAAATAAAACAAAACATACCCACCAGTACTAAAGCGAAATTGGAATCTAAGAAATCCTTCCATTTCAACAACAGTACATGCGCAAAAGTTGTGGTGGTGACCCTCCCCCCTTCCTCCTACACACACACACTCTTTATGGTATATGTCCGAAGGCATGTTTTTAAATATGGAAAAATAGAGGAAATAGAAGTTTTTTCCACTTGTTTCCAACTTCAAAGGTAATTTGACTATTTATTTTAATGTGCGCCAGGGTATACTGGTAACTAAACTCGCTCACTAGCCTTGTATGTCATGTGAACACAAAATACTCATAAAAAAATTAAATAGCACTACTTTTGAATTCCTTGTAAAAGGATTGAACATGTTTTGGTACTGGATGGGCTTCATGAACACACGCTACAGCTAATGCTTTAGCCAAACCATAGGTCACACTGGTTGATAAAAAAAGCGAATGATGTATCAAAACAGCATTTATTTTTGACATCCTTGGTAAGGATTGAACGAGTCTTGTTGTGGAGCTAGCCTTGTGAAGAGACACTACAACTAATTCTTGAGCCACAACGTTGTTGAGCCACATCTTGGGCCACATCTGCTGATAAAAATGACAAGATCCACGAATGACCTATATTTTCCTTATCTTAAAGTCATTTTTGTACAAGAGAAGCGGAAAATTGAATTGACAAGAAATTGGCTGGAATACCCTGAGTCAATATTAGCTTGAGTATAATTTTCCTCTAAGTATTGTCTTCTACCAATTGTGCCCGATTCATGATACCTATTGCAATTCCAGCTGGTTTTACCAGTAGGCAAAGCTCATATAATATGAACAATCTCAGTTGCCCAACTTCCTGCAAATCCTGTGGACGTGGTCCGTGATAAATTTTTGAAAAACTTTTATTTGGGGTCTCCAATTGCCTTCAAATTGCTCACAGAATTGATAGACTATTTGGGTTACCCTTACTCCATGCTTATCTACCGTAGTTCATGCCTAGGACGGATGATAAACTATCTATCAACAAGTGAAATGACATCATTTTTATACAATTCTGAAAAAGATTATGCCAGGTTTGCCTCTTACTGAGTCTAACTATCTTGGCTTTATTCCAATTAGCCGTGGCTCTCAATTTCATCACTTCCACAAAGTTGATTTTAATTCAAAAATCAATGGATATCTTGTTCAAAGCTTCCATTTGTTTCTAATTTCAAAAAGTTCTCTCCTAAATAGTCACTCTGATTAGTCAATCATAAGCATTTACGCATAAAACTTGAATATTGCTCGACTCAACAAATTACGAGTGGAAGAAAATCATTGGCACTGTGTTCGTACGTTATTTTGATTTCATCTATAAGTTTGACTATAATTTGCCTCGGGTATAACCGAAAGACGGCTTTAAGGATACATAATGTTTGAACAGCACAGAGTTGTTTTTTTTTTTTAAGGTTTTTGTCTTCCTCAAAATTATTGTTGCTCAAGAATTTTAAGTAGAAATTTACGTAACTATGTAGATCTTAAAAAATTAGGAATTCACAACGCCCTCCGTGTATTGCCAGTTTTTGGTAGAAGTGGGTGCCAAGCACAAAAAAAGCAGACGTGAGGGAAAAATCTGCGCAAATAAGCGAAAAATAAATGATACTAATTATCTTAAATGGGTATAACTTTCCTTTGAAATATGTTTGTATTTGAGAATGAACATATTTTCAATTGAATTTTTCCGGACGAAAAGGCTCGTCAATTTCGCTTATTTATTTTTACGGTTAAATGAGGCACGACAGCCGAAAATCTGATAATGCCCCAAAAACTTCATGACTTTTAAACAACTAAAAGAAAATCTTAGAGAATAGCGGCTTTCAGGTAAAATGAGCTAAATCGGTTCAGGATAAAGAGTAGGCTATGGGGAACTTAGAAGAAAACTCAGGTTGTTTCGACAAAAAAACCTGAGTGACATATAGCGTTTGGCAACACTTGTGTTCAGTTTTCAATGTAATCTAATTTTTAAGTTATGTTGTTTGTGAAACTAGTGTAGTGACAAGTGTCTGATCTTAGTTTCTGACAGACAAAATAATCACAAATCTGTATCGCCAAACGCTAGATAGCCATTGGTGTTTATTTTTTACCGACATTAGTGAAAGTTTCCACTTTTTTAAGTTACCCATACTCCTTGTTTTCAGGGGGGCAAGATTTATTTTTAGTTGGATGAACTTGAAACTTTAAGGAAAATTGTATCTAATTTTATCATCAGTTTTCATAATATTATTAGGATCTGTACTCAATTTGAACTTAATGTCAGTCGAAGTAAATATATTTAGAAATAATAGCGCATCAGGACTATAGATAGATAGATATAACAAGTCGCAAGATTCCAGTGCTGCTCATGAATATGTACAATAATAATAATAATTTATTTCAATCTACTGTACAAGCATAAAATGCACTTAAAGGAGTACGGGGATGCAGAAAATTAAAGCCAAATGAAAGCACAATCAATGAAAACTCGGGATAAAAATTTCACCTCAAGGCTGCCACCCGTAGCACGAAAGGGCTATTTTAGCTCAATTTTATTATGTGTTGCACTCGAACACGTGCTCACAGTTACTAAAATAGGGTTCAAATATCCCAAAATGCTAATTCAGCACTATTACAGTCAATTTCTTTTCTATAGAACCGAAATGCAGAAGTCCCCCTGGACTCCGTCGCCGGGCTCCGGGCTCCGGCACGCGGTAACGGGATAATATCATCTCAACTCAAGGCTGTCACCCGTAGCACGAAAGGGCTATTTTAGCACAAATTGAATGTGTGTAGCACTGTAACACGTGCTCAGCATTACTAGAATAGGGTTTAAATAGCCCAAAAGGGCTATTTTAACACTATTACAGTCAATTTCTTTACTATAGAACCGAAAATCGCTGTGTAGCACGTAAATTTTGGCATTTGTACCCCTTTACAAACCGACCGTGGTGACATCCTTGTCTCAACTACAAAGACACAACTATAAAGTTAAGCGGAAAGTATAAAATACTTTCGTAACGCTTACGGAACCTGTCCTCAAGCTGTTCCATTTTGAAAGAATATAAAAAAGACTCAAATGTATTGTAAAAATGAAACCACGAGGATCGAATTCCCCCCCCCCCCCAGATATTTTGGAAAAAACTCCATAAGGGGACAATGAGGAAGACAGTCGGGGTGAAAAAGCTGTTGTAAAGTCTGCCCGGGGTTAATGTGCGAAACGGGCCTTCATCTCAAGCAAGCATTCCTTGCTCTTATCTTAGCTTTTCTTTCGATGCTGAGATGAAAAGTATTTTTCTAGCAATGGTTTATGACAGGCATATGATATCACATCTCTATTTGTTGTGTGCTTTAGTGCTAAGTTCTTGATGAAGACTCTTTGAGCATAGCATGCGAAACTTGTCCTGATTTTACAGGCTTGTATTGTAAAATAGTATATTGTACGTTCGGCTTTATTCATGTTCACCTGCATAAAAGTTGAATTGTTCGGGTGATCTTCCGGGATCTACGATTTGACCAACAACCCTTCCTCTCTATTGAAAAGTATAGAATGTGAAACGATTTTTCAGGTTGAAATAAAGCATGAAAATCCATGTTTTGAGTCACACGTTACAATCTTGATCACATTATTGAAAAATTTCTTTTTTGTGAATTCACTAAAAAATTGAAAATGAAAAAATTTGCCCCCTTACTTTTTAAAAATGTATTCGCCCCCCCCCCCCCGACTGTTGAAAAATGCATTCATAATTACAGTTATTTTTGTAATTTTTTTGAAGAAAAAAATATCTAACACCTCACTTCTTTTTGCCAAATTATTTATGTTTTGAAAAAAGCTTACATTCATATTTACTTGTGCAAAGATGGAAGGGGTATAAGGTATATCCCAGAAGCAACATTTTTTCGCAATCCTATCTGGAAAAATTATAACCTAGAAAATCCATATTTTCTACAAATATCATGTTTTGATTACAATGTTCTTGGCAACATTCTTGCTAATAAGAGACACATCAAAGAGGTAATGCAATTCGATAATAGCTCAAGTCTTGATTTATTATGACCTAATTATTTAATGACTTAATGACCTGCTACTTAATGACATTTCGCATGTAGGAACTATAGAATTAGTGCACAAGCTGTTTTAGTATTTCCGGAAAAAATAGACCAAGTAGGCTACTCCTATAGTAACATTTATCGAAAATTGTTATTTGAATGAAATACATCTTTGGTCTATGCAATTTGATATGGGGGCCATATTCAGGGGGGGCATGACCCCCCCCCCAAAAAAAAAAAAAATTCCGACTCGTAAAAATGTAACAAAAATAAATATAAGAGAATTTTCTATACGTTTTTTGAAGCTTTATTTCGTCTCCTTTCTTTCTATCCCCCTTGCCATAACAACCATACTATTAATTTCAAGAAATTTTTCAATTTCAAATATTTTTGTTAATTGAGGAATGATATTTCTGCTGTTGAAATTTTAGCTTTATCTGAGTTCGAGGCTTAATTGAGATTTAACATACATCAACCTATTCCTTAGAACACCTTACGAATAGAAGCTCCATAAAATCCTGGGAGTAGTAAGGAAACTATTGTCACTTTTTATTGGAAAGTGGGAATTTGAAATAGGAATATCTAATGGAGAAATACGATTCCACGATATTAGGTTTCTTTGTTATTAACAGTTAACCGAAGTTAATTGAGAAAGATGCGATTCTTCTAATTGAGAAGACTTAGCTAGGCTGCCAGGTTAAGCTTGTAAATGTGAATATACGAGTATGTTTCAAGACATAGTCCATATCTTACTTGAATTTTTGCTGCTACTTCCTGTACTGATAAACCTATGTTAACACAACTTAAGCTTACGTGGCTAACTTTAAGGTGTGAAAGTTTGTAACCTCCAAAGGAGGTGATCTGAAAGTTGAAACACGGGAAACGGCCGAAATAAGCCATCCCATAAGAAATTATTTTTCTTAAAAAAAAGGAAGCACGTAAAATTTGGGGACAATTAAATTCAACGAGAGAAAATTCCAGCGCTTAAACCACACGGAAGAAGCCCTCTAATTTGTAACTATGAAGGGGCTACCCACTCTTCTGTGCCAAACGTGGTTGAGCTGGGCAGCACACGTGGCGTTTCGAGATGTTTCACACGTGGTGGGAAGTGGGCAACCCCATTGGTATTTACTAATCTATATAGAACTTGCTTCTAGTGAAAATTCTTGATTAATAGTCTTGCCGAATCGAATCCTTTCTTTGCACAAACCTGAGGGATTAGCCACCCTCCTAAACCCGGTGTAGACTCTTCCATCACGCATGATGCACCAACATACCTGATATCACGTCCTTAGGTACACTTCTACCATACCACGTATCCTCATGCCATGATTGGTACGCTTCCACACCACTGTGACTTGTGCCACATGGTGTATACGTTTCTTTGAATCAAATTTTTGCCCTAATAAAATAAAAATGTGTATTTATAGTAGAAAGGCCATCGATTTTTTCTAGTGAAAAATCGTTAAAGTGCCCAAACGCGTAGAAAGAGTGAATAGGAACTTCCTATCCTTGGCCTCCCCCCAAAATCTTCGTGATTCTTACAATTTGTTAATTAGTTTCCTGAACTCTTTATATAATTGGCTATTTTGGTAGTATTTTTGTGTGTGTCAGAATTCACCCTCCTTCGAAAAAAGTTTCTGCGTGCATACTGCTGGAAATAACCGACAAAAAGACGCACAGCTCATTAAGGGTTACTACAAACGGGAAGCAGGCGTCAACCAGCACTGAACCCAACCAGCACTGAACCCAGCGTCTTACGGCGTCAACCAGCAGTGTTTCGATGATCAGGACCATGATCATCGAAGTTCAAAATTGTGTCTGTTCACAATTACCTATTACGGGATTGTTGGTTTTGTGGAATTATAAAATTTTGGCTCTATTTAACTTTTTTGTTCTAACACTTATTATTTATAAACATTTATATATAGAATTTTCTCTTCTCTTTTTTTCTTTTATTGTAGTCTATGTCTTTTATCTGACACTGCTGTTTATTACCTAATTTAGCTTGGATAGGTTATTTATGCACTATTTCTTTTTACTTGTATCATCCTGTGTTTTATGCTGCGTTAATAATTTTGTACAACAAGAAAAAGTCTGTGTTGAATAGACAAACAAAGAAGTAATTTCTTGCGGAAGTGCGAAAGCGTGTTATTAAGGAAAGCTCTTTCCGGAGAACTAAAAGTTGACTATTTGGTTTTTATGGCACTTGGTATTAACCAAGTGACATATAGCAATCGCAAATTCTGTCGGTCTGTCGACCGTCTGTTGGTCTGTCGGTCCCGGTTTTGCTACTTTAGGTACTTCCAGGTAAGCTAGGACGCTGAAATTTGGCAGGCGTATCAGGGACCGGACCAGGTTAAATTAGAAATAGTCTTTTTCTCAATTTGACCATCTGGGGAGGAGTGGGGGGCCTGTTAATTCAGGAGAAATAGAAAAAATGAAGTATTTTTAACTTACGAACGGTTGATCAGATCTTAAAGAAATTTGATGTTTGGAAGGATGTCGTATCTCAAAGCTGTTGTTTTAAATCCCGACCGGATCTGATGACATTGGGGGGAGTTGGGAGGGGGAAACCTAAAATCTTGGAAACACTTAGAGTGGAGGGATCGAGATGAAACATGGTGGGCAAAATAAGCACAAGTCCTAGATACATGATTGACATAACCGGAACGGATCTGCTCTCTTTGGGGTTGTTGTGGGGGGGGGGTTAATTCTAAAAAAATAGAAAAATGAGGTATTTTTAACTTACGAACGGGTGATCGGATCTCAATGAAATTTGATATTTAGAAAGATATCTTGTCTCAAAGCTCTTATTTTAAATCCCGACCGGATCTGGTGATATTGGGGGGAGTTTGGGGTGGGGAACCTAAAATAATGGAAAACGCTTAGATCAAAGGGATCGGGATGAAACTTGGTGGGAAAAATAAGTAGAAGTCTTAAATACGTGATTTACATATCGGAACGGATCTGCTCTATTGGGGGGTTAATTCTGAAAAATTAGAAAAAATGACGTATAACTTTTAACTTACGAAGGAGTGATCGGATCTTCATGAAACTTCATATTTAGAAGGACCTCGTAACTCAGATCTCATATTTTATATCTCAACCGGATCCAGCGTCATTGGGTGGGGGCAGTTGGGGGAGGGGACCAGAAATCTTAGAAAATACTTAAAGCGGAGAGATCAGGATGAAACTGGATGGGAAGAATAAAAACCTGTCCAAGATACGTGACTGACATAACCAGACCGGATCTGCTCTCTTTGGTGGAGTTGGGGGGGGGTAATTTGGAAAAATGATGTATTTGTAACTTACGAAAGGGTGACCTGATCTTAATGAAATTTGATATTTAGAAGGATCTTGTGCTTTAAAGATCTAATTTTAAATTCCGACCAGATCCTGTGACATTGGGGGGAGTTGGAGGGGGAAACCGTAATTCTTGGAAAACGTAAAAATTGGGGTATTTTTCTCTTACGAATAGGTGATAGGATCTTAATGAAATTTGATATTTAGAAGGAATTCATGTCTCAGAGCTCTTATTTCAAATCCCGACCAGATCTTTTGACATTGGGGGAGTTGGAGGGGGAAATCTTGGAAAACACTTGGAGTGGAGGAATCGGGATTAGGCTTGGTGGATAGAATAAGCAAATGTCCTTGATACGTGATTGACGTAACCGTACCGGACTCGCTCTCTATGGGGGAGTTGGGGGGAGGAGTTCAGTGATTTGGCGAGTTTGGTGCTTCTGGACGTGCTAGGACGATGAAAATTGGTAGGCGTGTCAGGGAGCTGCACAAATTGACTTGATAAAGTCGTTTTCCCCAAATTCGACCATCTGGGGGGCTAAAGAGAGAGGACAAATTAGAAAATATTAGGTATTTATAACTTACGAGTGGGTGATCGGATCTTAATGAATTTTGATATTTAGAAGGACATCGTGACTCGGAGCTCTTATTTTAAATCCTGACCGGCATTAAGCCTCTGATTTTCCTTTTAAATCAATCTGTTGATTCTTAGAATTTTGTTAGAGCTCATACCATATGAGCTCTTGGCTTTTAGCTCTTCTTGTCTCGTCACAAGTGCCATATGAGCTCTTAGCTCATGTTCTTTCTTATGTCATGATAATTTTTATTGACACTAAAAATAACTGGAAACAAATCTGACAGAGGTTAAAACTAGAAACCAACGCAAATAACTTCTGAGCCATTGATGGGAGTTGATATTTCATCTGGTTTGACAAATTATCGTCGCCAATCATTTTTGTAGTTTAGAGAGCAGCTTTAGAGAGCAGTCTGAATAAATTAGATATGCTTTCAAAATCCATCCAATTGACTGTAATCTGCTAGCTGGGCTCATGGAGAGGTGCCATCTCCTTGCTCGAATGATACTGACGTCTTCGGTTCTTGCATGACGTAATCATGACGTCGTTCCTAGTCAAGTTTTCTGAATTTTTAATATCCATTCGGTTACAAGATTACTATGGAAAATTTTCACATTTCCAGCTTCATTAATTTTACTTATTTTTCACAGCATAACGTACTAACGGTGAGATGGATAGACAAATTTATTTCATATTGTAAGAATAGCATCATTCTGATGAGTTAAGCGTATTTTGCACAAAAAATGATAATAGCCCTAGTATATGCATTTTGTGAATAACCGTTGCGATTTTGCAAATTGCAGACGATTTTTACCAGTTTTTTTGCGATAAAACGCAAATCCACATGGGCTGAAATTTTCACAGAAATGCTTAGTTCGAATTGCGCTTTTCTGCTAACCGAGTAACTAAGGGACATAGGCATTGCAAACAATAGGATCGGTTTTGAAACAGTTCAAGGCAACAAACTGCAAATAAGGAGTGACGCGGCTCAATAGTAGCCGAAACTCTGAACAACGAAGTTTGGACATCAATAGATATATTAAAAGAATTGGCTTTTTATGCTGATTCCATATATATATTAGAATTCATTAAGTCTAGTCTTACCCATCAAAAGCTACGAGCCTGAGAAAATTTGTCTGATTTAAATTAAAGAAGGAAAAGCCCCTAAAAATCAAGTAATCTTAATGAAAATTGCACCATCAGATTCAGCGTATTCAGGCCTCAACTGTAGAGGTTTCGAACTCCCAACGGCAAAAATATGGAATTTTTTATTTATTTTTTTTGCCACAAGAAAGGTCACGGATGGGTGTTTATAATTTTTTTATTCGTTTTATTTTTCAGAGGTGATCGTATCGAACTAGTGATCTTAGAATATCATTTTAGCTCATTCCAACGGAAATTAAAAGTTCTAGTTTACTTTGTATGTGATCCAAAAATTGGAGGGTAGCTAGACCCCATCCCAAGCCCCTTTCCCCCAAAGCCCTGAAATGACAATTTTGAGATATTCATTTTGTTCAGCATACTTGAAAGGTTCAATAACTATGCCTTTGGAGATAATACAACCCTCCATATCCCTTGTGGAAACGACAATTCATGAAATTTTCCCATTTTTTACGCATAAAAAAGCCCGATTTCTAACAACGATATTTACTAATCTTCAAATTTTTGGTTTTCTTTTTTAAGGTTTTTGAATTATTGTAAAAAAAAATTTTTGTAAAGCCCTTGTAAAAATATACAATATTTTTGCAATAACCAGTTTTTGTTCTTTATGCAATTTAATGTAAACTTTGCCATGTATGAAGATCTTCAATTTTTCCGCATAAGCGCCACAATTTTGACAACGTCACTGCAATACATGAAAATGACGTTAATAACACAAATATTTTTTTCCAAAATTGTGGCTCTCAGCGAATTTTTTAAACTTGACCTATCTAGATCGTTTTTTTTTTTATGCCAGAATATCCTAGGATGCCAATTTTCCCGTAAAATATGCAGCTATTTAAAAAAAAAAACTACATAGAAAAATACACAATTATTGCTCACTTATAACGATAGTATAATTTTACAATTACCAGCTTTTTGATCTTTTAGCAATTTAATATATTTTCATACTGTAGTCTTTTCAAAGGTATAATTTGATTATTCAAGCAAGTTTGATTTGTAACAACTATTTCTGCTAAGCTTCAAGCTTTTGGTTTTCTTTTTAAGGTTTTTGTCGTAATCCCTTGTTAAAATTTATTCAAATGTTTTCGCAATTACCATTTTTTTAGTCTTTGCCCAATTTAGTGTATTTTTATAATGGAACAGCCATTTCAACTAAGCATCAATTTTTTTCAAGGTTTTTAATTTTTGTAAGTCCTTTTAAAAAAAGTAAATATATAAATATTTTTGTGATTAGCCTACCAGTTGTTTGCTCTTTAAGGAATTTAATATAAACTTTTCCATTCATGAAAATCTTCAATTTTTTTACATTTCTGTGATAAGTGTGACAACGTCACTGCAAAACTGATGTATATAAAAATGGCGTCACTCATATAAATTTCCAAAATTAAGGCTCTTAAGGAATTTTCTCAAATATCTGACCTATCTAGATCGTTTTTTCATTCCAGAATATCAGGATGCCAGTTTTTCCAAAAAAATATGGAGCCGTTTTGAGAAAAAAAAAACAAAAACATAAATACACATAAAATATACACACATATATATATATATATATATATATATATATATATATATATATATATATATATATATATATATATATCCCGTTTGAATTTTAACAAAAACTAAAGAAAAGAAGATTATTGCAAAGAATATCAAAGGTAATTTTTGTCAGTGTTATAAAACTCGTCCATATTGTTTGCTTCTTTGTAACCAAACCTATGCTGTACACACATTTTACTATGTTCAATGAAAATTAATGAGCAGTTTAGTTTTTCTATTAATGAATAGAAATTCTATTCATTTCTATAAAAAATTAATGAGCAGTTTGAAAGTTATATTTCATATCTTTGACTTGCTCCTACACTGTTTTATTACGAATTAAAAACTGCATTTAAAACTTAATTTTGTTCTTAGCAGTTCCCGTGAGAAACAATTTTTGTTTCACTTTTGATTCTACTGGAAAAATCAAGATTTTCAAAATTTGAGTTTGTAAAGTCTTTCAAACGCATACTGCAATGCCAGAATGTTGTGTATAAAATAAAAAATTAAGAAATAATTATACTTAAATAAATATTTTATAGGTAAATAATTTAAATTAAGTAAAACAATAAGAAAGTACCGACATTGCTCTAGAGCAAGAACTAATTTTGAAGTCAAATCATTTTTTTGTAGTTGAATTACTTATTTGAATTATCTCCAATGGAGTAAAAAATAAAATAAAAAATGAGGAACTGAATGAAAAGAAGATTTCCTTTTATAATATATAAAATAAACTAGAAATTATGAAAAAATTCCAGCGTCGGTGACAGTGTCGCGTAAACCTGAAGAACTGTAATTTTCCAAAGAAGATTTATTAAAATTCTGATTTCACCTTAAGGCTAAAGTTTTATATAAAGTAATATTATATAAATATATTATATAAATCTTATATAAAATAAATATATTTTCTGAAAGTCGGGATTTTTCCGTTTATTAACCCATTATGCTCGTTTACAGCATATAGGCTACTTACAAAATGTACGCACATTCACCTATTGTCCCCTTTTCGTAAAGGACCTCGACCCAAGTGAAAGATAGAAATAAGGGTAAACAAATAATATAAGTCAAATTTTTATAACTTTGTTATTTTTTCTGGGTTATGCTTGACATCATTTGTTATTAATTTCTTTTAGATGAACATGATTCTCCCCTCTTGTCATTTTTGCATGCTCTTTGGATTAGAGGGGGATATTTTATATTTAAATATTTTATGCTCAGGTTTTCTGCTAGGATCGACCGATCAGTTTCCCAAAAGTAGAGGTCAGAGATAAAACCATTGTGCAAACACGCGTTTAAAGATTCATGATCTAAGAGATCAATGTTGCCACAGGGTGGAATAGCCTTGAATCCTTCAAATCTGAAGGAGAGTCTAATCACCACCTTACTATGTCAACTGAAAGCGACGTCATTTGAAAAGATTGACAATTAGAGGAGGGAGGCAAGGATAGATTCTTTAATTTGGTTTTTTGTTTGAAAATGCCTTTTTGAGACTGTCATTGGGAAAAATGGAAAAACAACAATTCACCCCCCCCCCCCCTTACAGCTCTGAACAATAGATTTTTCCCTCCTTACATATTCGTGAAGTAACGCTTCTGTCTCTGAAGTCTTCATAGAAAATTGATCTAAAAAGAAACTTTGAAAACCAATTTAAGAAAAATAATAAGTTCAAACATGTAATTATTTATTTAAACAAAAATTTGTAATAAAGAATTTTTTAGACATTGCAACACTAATTGAATATAAAATTTAGTAGATTACGCTGCTGTACATATGTTTGACTTTGAGTTTTTTTTTCCATATTGTGGCCTAAAGCTCTAGTCTTTAACGTGGTTTAAGCAAAAATCTAAAACTAATAGAAATTTAGATAAACAAATACATCGAATATGAAGATAACAGATGCTACCATTGACGAATCCTGAAACCAATACGATTTAGAATGATAGTTTTTTCTTTTTTACTCCATTTATAATAATAATAGTAAAATGAAATATAATTTCATTGTAATGACTTCATACAATTTCATAAAAAAAAGGTTGAAAAAATGTTTATATATATCAGCCCGAATGTTTTGGGCTCATGTCCAGAAGCCTGTTGATGTTCTCAAATCCTCTCTGCATGTGTTAACTGTCAACTCTTGAATTCTTGTATGTGTTAACTGTATATTTTTTTTTTTCATTGTATTGATAAAGGTTTTTGGACTCTTAGCAGATATAGTATGCTTTCTTCACCGTCTTAATTAAAAGCTTTATCTGTAATTAGAGATTTTAATTTGATTGAGAATATAATTACATTGCCGACCAGAGAAAAACATGAATGTAGTAAAAGACAGAATAGATTCTTTTTCTACCATTATAATTGTCAAACTGGTTATCAAGCTAAGAAACTTTGTCAATACACAATTGTGTCAATACATGTTGTGTCAATACACAACTTTGTCAATACACAAAAACAAACAGTTTGTTTGTTTTTGTCAGTGAAGTTTTAATCTGGTTACTCTTTGTATTCTTTGGTTTAGTGCGTAATTGAATCTCTTCCCCCTCCCTTTCAGGCCTAGGCGTCTTTGGGGGATTACTAACAGGTATTGATTGTATGCTTAATTAATTATGAATAAATATTATCTTATCTACGAATATTATCTTATCTAATGAGGGAAGAGGGGCTAAATATATTGAAATCTCGAAATTACCGGAGGCAAGTTTACCGAAACGAAAATAAAATTCCTAATGAAAGTAGACACCGAAAAGGAGAGTAGAAAGTTAAGCTCTGACAAAACTTTTGATTTATTCAAGGGAAAACTACTATATTATATTGCTGTGGAACTATTGGTTGATGTACGACGAAAACGTACGAAAACGAACGTACAATGTACGATTGAAAACGACATCCTCTGAACTGAAGTTTGTTAGTGAAGTTTTAATCTGGTTACTCTTTGTACTCTTTGGTTTAGTGCACAATTAAATCTCTCCCCCTTTCTTTCAGGCCTAGATGTCTGAGGAATTACTATCAGGTATTCATTGTATGCTTAATTAATTATGAATAAACATTATCTTATCTATGATTATTATCTTATCTAATCAGGGAAGAGGGGCAAAATCTAGTGAAGTCTTGTCGTCTGTTTCAAATGTTTTAAGAACCCAAAGTTAACTGCCTAATGACATGTATGGTTGAAATAAATCTGAATATTCCAGGAGAACAATTTTGGGTGGCTTAAGAGGGCCTGGACCTCTCTCGTGCTTTAGACAAATGTCTCTGGTTTTTCGTGTTTCCCTCATCACTAGAAAAAAAATTCCCGCACTCCATTCCCTCTGTTAAGGGTTAGTCTTGTGTTTTCTTATAAATTTAGGCACATGTGATCAAAACATCTTTTTAAAGGAAAATTATGAATATGTAACAGGCCCCAGTCTCAATATTAATCAACCCTCTTCTTCGTCCCTTAGGGGTTGATCTTGTGTGTCCTTATATAT